>NC_081570.1:44493231-44554367 GCF_022355385.1 Mustela nigripes | reverse complement strand
AACCCAAAAGATGAGTTCTTAAATGGAGTTGCAATTGTGGTAAGGGAATCAGGAAATGCCTACGGACCTCTCCCCCAGTTTCTTAATTACTGCTCCCTGTGTTCAGTGATTTCCTTTGACAAAAACAAAGCTCTTCACTCTTCAGGGAGAATGTTGTGAGTTACATTTATCGAGCACCTTCTACATGCCAGGCACTGTGCCCGATACTTCCCATCCACAGTCTCATTTAATCTCACAATAATCCCATAACCTAGGTTCTATTAGTCCCACTTTTCTTCTCTGAGTTCAGTATTCTCAGCTGTAGGATGACCTTCTGGAGGTCACAGAGAGTAAGTTCCAGAAACAGGGTCCAACCATAGGTTTGTCTTTCAAATAGCAGTGGTGCTCCAGTGGGGGTGGGGGTAGATTTTGGAATCAAACTGTATTGGGGAATGGAGTACATAAGAAGGGGAAAGAGAGGGTAGAGTGCTGTGCAAGGGAGAGGCATCACCTCTCCACCTTCCATTGGCTCCCCCTTTCCAAGGGCCGGGGGCTGGGATGAGGTTCAGCTCTGTCTCCAGCATGCATGCACAAAGGAAACTGGATCATTGGTGTTCTCCACCATGGTATGCTGCCTTGAAAAGGCAAACAGCTCTCTCATTGCCTGAGATTACCAATAGCCATGTGAGTTCAGTACTTTCAGGGCGAGGCTCCAAAAGGAGAATTGGATTCGATCAAGTTTCCAAAGGCTTAAGCTGCAGAGGCAGAAAACCTCAGGTCAGGTTCCAGCTGTAAATCCAAATGTCTTCCCTCTAAACTGTCTGTAGGATCCAGCCGATCCTCCGGCTGACAAAGACCCAGATGACATCTGGTCCTCCTTACCCAGGAGAACATCTGCGAGGAGTTTCTCAGCACGAGTTGTGATAACAGTTGTACCGAATGACACACTCCTCCATGCAGCCATTTGCTTCCATCAGAATCACCACGTAAATGCAGCCAAAAGAAGAAAGATCTTGGGCTCTGCTGTCTGAATTCTCGGAATCAGTGAGTCAAATTGCCTGGCCTGGGAAGTCTCAGGGAAAGTATGTTGGCACAGCCTCCATGGGGAAATGGGGCATTCTAACTTCTCACTCAGAATGCTCTAAGCATCCAAGAGCACTGAGGCCCTCTGGTTTCTGCCATGGGATAATTGGCCACTAATCCCCCATCATCTCCCCATACAAGATAATGGTTTACTTGGGAAATTAATGGTTTAATTGGGAAATTAAAGCAATCCTCAAATGCAGAGGGTGGGTTTGTTTCAGTATAGGATAGAGGTAATAGAATCAAGAACATTTTTAAAAAGAAAACACCAAGCAATAGAACACTGATAGAAACCAAACCAGGGTCAAGAAATGTGGGGTCAGGGGCCTGGCTTTGATGTTACTGGTCTGGGAGAGAGGATAGTCAGGTCCTCTCTCTGAATCTTGACCTCTTCTTCCTTGAAACCAAATGGGTTACTTGAGTGGTTGTCCACTGAGGTAGCTCTGTCCCTAAGGATCATTTGTGAACATATAGAGAAATTTTGTCACATTGACTCAAGGACACAACTAACCTTCAGCAGCCAGAAGCCTGTGATACATGGGACATTCTCACCAATAAAGAACTGTCCCTCCCACAAAGCCAATAGTGCCCTTGTTGCAAATCCCTTGATAATCTCTTACTGCTAGAATCAAAGATTATTAATGAAAAATTGGCCCAATTTTCTGCTTTGGTAGGTGGGAAACTTGAGTAAATTGGAGAAGCCTCATTCACAGCTCTTTGGCGCCTAAGTCCTTAGTATTCTGTTACTTTCTATGTATCCTTCTCTCTCTCCTCCCTACATATACACACGAATACATGCCAATGTTACGCTGCTTAATTTTCATCCTTATTTTAATGGTCAAATTTTAAATGAGTCTTTCTTTTGTACTGTTTTTTCCTTGTTTTAATGGATTTGCATGTTATTGGCACATGGTTTCATTGTGAGCTGTTCATTGCCCTTACTACACCAAATTCCTCAATGGCACTGACAGATCTTGCTCATAGCTGGTCATTCATTCAATAAGTCAAATGAGACTTGTAATAGCTCATACACACTGAGCACTTGCAACGCACCAGGAACAGTACCAAGAGCTTTTATGTGTCTTGAGTCAATTAACCCTTAGGCCCTCTTATCATCCCCATATTATGGATGAGAATATTGAAACTAAAGGAGGCAAGTGACTGGCCCTCAGTCAGTCACACAAGCAGGTATCATGTTAGGGACTAGAGATCAGAGACAGAAGCCAGTTGCTGCATTAAAGACCTTGCATTCTTTTTTTTTTTTTAAGATTTTATTTATTTATTTGACAGCAATCACAAGTAGGCAGAAAGGCAGACAGGGGTGGGAGGAAGCAGGCTCCCTGCTGAGCAGAGAGCCCGACCCGGGGCTTGATCCCATGGCCCAAATTGAAGGCAGAGGCTTTAACCCACTGAGCCACCCAGGCACCCCAAGGACCTTGCATTCTGAGAGGCAAATACACCAACACAGATAGCATGGAGAGTGTGGTCTCTGAGTATGATCCTAGAGATTGCCAAGTGAGCCCCAAGGAGAGGCACAGAGCCCAGTGTCTGGAGGAGAAACCCCAAGATGGTGCCTGAGCTCAGGTTAGAGACACAGTGATAAATGAGCAAGGACACTCCAGTGGGGGATCCCAGAAGTAGAAGTGTGTACATTCCAAGGACTGCAAATGCCCAGGGTTAGAAGTCATTGCTTGGAATAGGGTTTGCCACTAGGGAAACTGAAATCCAGTATGATTTACCCACAGGGAAGCTGAAAAGGTATGTCGTTGAAGTCCCTGGATTTGGTTCTAATGGGAACCAGGTTGTAAATGATTGGAGCTTAACCAGCAGCCTCGGCATCCGTCATCTTCAACAACAGAGGCAAGGAGGAATAGAGAACCAAGCCCTTCCTAAAAGCTATAGTTAGTGTTAAGCATCTTCCCTGCTAGTTCAATGAATCCTTCCTCTGCTCAACAGGATAGCATTACTATCCCATTTCACAAGTGGGAATACTGAGGCGCGGGGAGGATAAAAACAGTAGTGAGGAGCCACGTCAGGAATTAAACTCTAATCTGATGGTAAATCCCACAATCTGCCATGCTGCTCCCAGGGTCTCACTTGGTGTGTGCTCAGCCCAGGCATGCTGACCACCTCTGCCATCCCTGGGACACTGAGAGGCTACTGGGGTCTCCCTGTTAGGTCTGCTACTGCACCTAGACGTCAGTGTTAACTTGAAAGCGCCTCCTCCCCTCTTCTGTGTGGTCTGAAGCAGCAAATTCAATGTCAATTTTGTTCATGCTCAATCTCAGTTTAGATAAACCAGTTAGCAGAGTATATATGATAAAATTCCCTGCCAAGTTATAAACTAAGTAGTCAAACAAACAAACACAAAATCAAATGAAGATCTAATTAGCTGGGTCCATTCACTCTGCTCCCTTCCAGCTGGTCCCGGATAATCTATAACAAACACCAGGGAAGAAAAACAAACTACCTGCTTTCATCTTTCATATTTTTCCCCCTGCTCCTTAGTGTTTCTCATCTTTCCTTCTCTCTCTCTCTCTCTCAGTTTTCCCCCCTTTTCTGTACTTTTTCTTTCCTTTTTTCATTATTTTCTTTCTCTTTCTCCTCCTCCTTCTTCTACCTTGCTTTCTTCCTGTTTTCTGTTTGTCCTCAGAACCCAAGCAGGAACTCTAGCCTGGGAGACACATGAGCCTCCCATAAAAGCTGATTCTGAAAGGGGGCCATCAGTTTTTCCCTTCTGACACAGACAGCCTAGAGCTGAAAACCATCTCACACCTTTTAGCCATGAAACCAGATATGGATGCTCCTGGGACATGGGGACTGGAGTGCGTCTCTGATCCTCTCCAATCATCCTGACCCAGTCTGAGATTGGGGAACCCCTGCTGGTTAAACACCAACAGGAAGGGGACCAAGGGTCAGGGAGTTGGCTGGTGGCATGGTGGGTACCAGACCTAAATCCTTCTTTCATTTTTCAGTCCCAGCCCCAGTTACAAAAAAAAAAAAAAAAAAAAAAATCCATTCCCAGAAGAGAGAAGAAAGTGACAAGTGAGCCAGGTTTTGGCTTTTTAATAATGTGAAAATTGAAGCAATTGAAGGACAGTTATTAATAAATACAGTTCATGGCTATGAAAGCATGGAAATTTTTTCTCTGTAACGTAGCATAACCATGCGGGTGGAAACGTTGATTCATTTGAAATAAACCGCTGGCTATAACTTTTAGCAATCTAAAAGAACTGTGCACGGCAGAAGGACCGTGAGCTTGGAGTCAAACTCCATCCAGCCCAGCACGAGGAGTGTGACCCTGGGCAGGTCATTTGCTTTCTTAAGCCTACTCTCCCACCTGTCTCTTCACCAGGAAAATGGGATCAATAAATAAGCAAACAAACCAATAAATAGACCTCCCCTGAAACAGTTTTCTTGGAGTATATGACATGAACACTGTCAAATCTCATCTTAATGAAAGTGTGCAGGACTGGAAACTAACGATTCTCTAGAACTCTTACCCACATTTCTTTGTTTGCTTTGTGATCAGAAGCGAGTCCCTTCACGTCTCCAGACCTCCATTTCCTGTCTTCAAAACCAAATCACACACCCGGGGATGCAAAATGGTACGGCCACTCTGGAAAACAGTTTAGCATTTTTAATCAAGTTAATGATGCACTTCAGCTGTAACTCACCAGTCCTACTACTGGGTATTTTCTCTAGAAAAATGAAAACTTAGATTCATGCAAATAGCTATACTGATCTCTTTGCAATCACCAAAAAGTGGAAACAACCCATGTGTCCTTCAGTGGATGCACAGATAGACAAACCATGGCTTATCTGTACCATGGAACGTTGCTCAGCAATAAAGGTATGACTTTTTGATACACACAACAAGTTGGATGAATTTCAAAGGCATTATGCTGAGTGTAAGAAATCCAACTCAAAGGCTGTATACCCTATGAGTCCATCTACCTGCTATTCTCCATTCAGGGAAACACAGAACTACAGTGGGAGAGCATGGGTCAGTGGTGGCTCAGGGTGAAGAGTAGTGAGAACATGTAATTGTATGTACGTGACAGGAGGGAGTTTGGGGGTAATAACTATTCTGTATCCTGATTATGCTGGCGGTTACATAAATCTATGCACGTGTTAAAATTCCTAGAATCATAGGCCAAAAAGAGAGGGCATTTTACTCTGTCATCTAGAAAAATAACAAATTGAGTGGGAAGAATAAAAATAAATTACTCTTATTTATCCGTAAATTTTGGGTTCACAAAGTGCTTTCATTTGATTCTCGCAGCTCAGAAATCATAACTGACAGACACAAAATGACTTTCCTGGCAAATACTGATGTAATGCTTGAATCCCATCTTTCCAATTGCAGATTCTGGGTCCTTTTCAGCACACCTCACTAGGTGATACTTGAAGTCCTTTCCTTTTCCAAGAGACTGTGTGTTTGCCGAAAGAAGCTGTTATATGCTGTCTATTGTTTGTCTTGTTTTGTTTTGTTTTCTCCAAGTTCCTATGTCAACCCGCTCATGCTCCTGGGAACGATTGTATTTTCGTAGAGAAAAAAAACAAAATAGGTCAGCGCACAATTGCATAAAATGACACATGAGTGGAAGGCACTTTTTTGAACATCTCATTGAATGAATGATTAGAAAAATAAGTTGTGGTTAATTGTAAAGACTTCACGCATGTATTCGTTCATTCAACACATCTTTACTCAGCCATATCATCGGGTGCCGTGACTTGGCACAGCAATTTCTTTGGCGGTAGAAACTCTCCCTACATACCTTTCTGGCTAACTTTTAAGCATCCTTTGGAAATTGGCTGAAAGTTCACTTTCCTGGTGGTTTCCCTGTCCTTCTCCAACAAGCCTGCTTCAGTGTTTTCCTGGGACCAGAGAGGGCATCCTACATGGTGTTCCGTACAGACACTGAGGATTTCAGTACAACATGGTGGCTGTCTTTCCCCCTAGACTGTTAGCGTTAAAAAGGGAGGGATCAGACTGGAATCACCTGGCACAGGACTCTCCACAGTTAAGAGGCCTTCATTCATCCACTGGCCAGGTTTTTACATGGCCCTTGCCTGTGTCAGGCAGTGTTCTCTTGCAGAGAAAAATGCACAGCACATCTCCTCATGGATCTTACCATTAAAAGTGAAAGACCATGAGGAAACAAATGACACGCATCACCATCCTTCTAGATCAGTGAAGAAAAATAAAAGCGGGCAGGAGGACAGAGTGTAATGGGTTCCTGAGGAAGAAACATTTGAGCACAGATGGGAACGAAACACAATTCTTCATTTAGTGTTTATCCAACAAGAATTTCCTGAGAATCTAGTACTTCATTTATTTTTCCCAGTCTTCCAGGCCCACGTCCTTTCCCAGCCCCCATGCCTCAATAAGCATGGGGCCATCTGCTAATTTGGGACTTTGGGCCCTAGTCCCCATGGTGGCTAGAGCCACAGGGATGGCATTGCCTGGGCTTGGGGACACCTCCTCTCCACGGCCTCTGACAACCTGAGCAAACTTCTCCTGGGCAGGGGTGCTGGGAGTAATTTTGTTTTGGATCCTGGGTTGGTGTTTAGATTTTAAACTAGTAACCTGCCAGTCTCCCGCCATTTGAGAACTTGGCTTCCTTTGACTCATAAAGTATCCTTTATGCCTTGGAGGTGACATAAAATATCATTCCATCTTTGCCCTGAAATACTCCCGACTGTTGCATGAAATGGGTCTTTATGGTACATCAAAGGCCCAAACCGTATCCTTTCCTAGACCTTTGATATTTTAATATTTGGCCAATGGAAGTATTATCTCTTTAATCCACAGAGCACTTATTTATTTTGTCGGTTATATCTTTGTTGTTACTTCAATGATGAGAGTGCTGCTAGGCAAGGAGAAGGCGCCCAGCCTCTTGGCAGCTCCTGAGTTGGACTTTTTCTAACTTTTATCTCCAAGAGCGAAAGAACTCAGTGTTTGAACACTTTTTGGTCTAGTATCCTAAGGGAAATGTCAGACAGCATCCCCCTCAACAAGTACCTCTAATATATGCTTCTCACAAGCCCACCAAGTTCCTTCAGTGGGCTTCCATGGGCTTTCTGGAGCTTGAGGAATTGATGTTTGGCTTTAAACAGGAGCCAAAAGTCATTATTATTGGAAGTGGGCTGCTCATGTTCAATGAGGAGATGTTGCATACCTACTACGTGTCTCTTTTTAAGTTAGAAACCTAAGAACCATCTCAAATCCCTTGCATATTTTTTTGTAGACTCAAGAAGTACTTATTGCAGTCTATGGTTGATCAGACACTGGGCAGAACCTTCGGGACACTCTGTATAAGACAGTCTGCCTTCAAAACCGTTTAGTTGAGTTCCTCTCTCTCTTAAACTCCTCTTCATTTTTTACCAAGTCCTGTGGGTTCTGCCTTCCAAATAATTCTCAGATTCACCTCCTTCTCATTGTACTCCCTACCTCTGCCTTAGATCAGGATCTGATCATTTCCCAACTGATTTCCTGCCACCGTCTCTTAACTGGACTCTGGACCACCAGTTTCACCCCTGTGACCCACCCAGGATCCAGCCATGGTCATTAACCTAAAACTTTAATTTTATCAGTTCTCTGCTCCAAACCTCTCAAGCTCAAATGTCTTCAAGGCCTGGGCAATGAATAAAAATAAGTGAAGTCGCAGGATAAAGTCAGGGCCAAGAAGGCAGTAGAAAGTCGAAGTGGAGACAGCATGCCCCACTGAAATGAGGGCCCCAAGTCAATCCAAGTAAACGCTTCTTCAGGCTGAACCCCAGGCCACGAGCCTGCCCCTCTGGCTCCCACTGAATTCGTATACCTCTCTGCAGCCTCTCACCACTGCCGCCTCATGAACTGGCCCAGCTGAACTTTCTAGTCTGGTTTCTCACCCTGACCATCTACCTCCTGCCTTCTCTTCTAATCTGTGCTTAGCTATATTAAGTTTCTTGCTTTTGTTTTCCAAAAACCATCACATCTTCGTGTGTATCTTCTCATGGTATTACATTTCCTGAAAATTACCCTGGTTTCTCATGTACAGAGTTCTGTTCCATCTTTCAAAATTTACTCTCCAGTATCCCATCCTCTGACTCTAGAACTGATCCTTCCCTCTCTGTCTTATTTCTTTGCCTTGTTGTTCAGTGGAAAAGAGCGACATGTTATCAGGAAGCTCCCCGTGGCTGGTGCTTGCTGGCTGATACTGGGCAATATTTGTGGTCCGTGTACCTCACACTGAGCAAACACTTCTGTGGAAGTGTGACAAACTGAATTATCAGCTTCAGTGTTAGATGATTTCACAGATTTCTTATTTAATTTTTATAAGAGGCAGTTTGAGGAGTGTGTGTTATTATATCCGTTCTCTAAATGAGGAAACCAAGACTAAGCAGAGCCCAAGTTTACACAGTAAGTGAGTAGTAGAATCTGGCTCTAGCCCCAGGTCTTCTAATACAGAGGCCGGCCTACTTCCAACAATGTGACCCACCCAGTTCTCAAACTGAATGCAAATATACCAGTGGAAATTTCAGGCCAAATGTTGGTAAGGTCATTGATGGGAGAAGATGAAATAGATGAAGAAGAAAATGCACAGAAAGAGACCGAAAAAAATAGACTTGGGGCTCTCCTTAAGCACCGTGTCACAGACCGTATAGTGCAAAGAGTCTTCACTATTATGGAGGTGTCCTGGCTTCTGGGCCTAGTCCTGCTACTAACATGCTAGGTGACCATAGGTGAGCCACTTTCCTTCTCTGAGATGGCAATTCTTCACCATGAACTGTGGGGGCCAGACTCCCTGGTAATTGATATCGATTCTTGCTGTGTCTAATGTCATGTCACTAACACCTGGAGAATTGGCAGGAGTGAAATTGTTCCCAGGTCCTCTGTTCTTGACTGAGGCCCACCCACTGTCTCACCACCCATGGTCTTTCTCTCTCTACCTTTCCCTTTGGAGAACCTAGAAACGGGGAAGCCAGGCACAGGTATAGAAGCAGTGAAAAAAGATGACACAAATTCCTTGCATCCATGAGCAGCTTTCCAGAATGAACAGGCCAGTCCAGTGTGTTGCCTTACACAATGAAGGACTTCATTTCCCATTATCTTTGCTTTTGTTTTTTTTTTTTTTTTAAGATTTTATTTACTTATTTGAGAGACAGAGAGCAGGAGCAGGGGGGAGAAGGCAGAGGGAAATGGAGAAGCAGTCTCCTTGCTAAGCAGGAACCTGATGTGGGGCTGGAACCCAGGACCATGAGATCATGACCTGAGCTGAAGGCAGATGCCTAACTAACTGACTGAGGCATAAAGGATTCACAGATACTCAAAGGAGGATAGCATTTTTTTTTTAAGGATCATGTCAATTCTTAAATGTATTTGACTTTTTTTCCTTCCTCCTTGAAAAAAAGCAAGAGAGGAAGAAATACTTTGAATGAAAAATTTACTGACTATTTATTCAGGAATAATTTACTGGTCTTTTGGTGATTTCTGGGTTTTACTAGGTCCTCTCCTCTCAAACCATACTCCACACTGGGGGCCAGAGATTGCAGGTGGGGAGATTCATAAGGAAGCTAATGTAGTCCATCAGGACTTCATCAACCTTGGTCTGCACTATGACAGTGCAGGGGAAATCTAGAGAAGAGGGTAAATGTGAGTGGTAATTCAAAAGCAGAATCTATGGGACTCAGCTGGCAACTAGACATGAAAGGTGAGATCAAGGACTAATAGTCTAGGATAACCCTCCACTCCAGTTTGGGTGATGGGTAGATAAATGATGGCACCATTTCTATGGAAAAGAGATCTGGAAAGAAAGGTACACGTGGGAAGCAGAGGTGATAAGTTCAGTTTTGGACATGCTGAATTTGAGGTAAAGCATTCAAATGTAGATGTTGCAAATACTAAGGAAATAGTTGGATCTACTAAGTTTAATGCCATTTTGATAGACTGTACTATCAGAATCTGTGCTGTTCCTTCCTCTAGGACCCTTCTTTATTGGACCCGTCCTTGAGGAGAACCATAATTCCTATCCCATTGACATTGAACTTGTCCAAGTGATTTGCTTTGAACAACACAATGTGAGAGAAATGATATGTGTTCTTTCCAAACAAAAACTTTAATAAGAAATCACTAGTTCAGCCTTGTTTCTTTCCTCTCAGCCATGACACTGGCATGTCCCAGGGAGGGGCTGTTCCGTTCACTTTGATCTGGGGAAAAAGGAGACCTGGAGCAGAGCCACAGCCAATCCAAGAGAGCAAGAAATCAACCTTTGTTGTTGTGAGCCATTAATATTTGAGGGTTCATCATGATGGCAGCCAAGCTTAGCCTAAACTGAGTCACTCATTTATGGAGGGAGACACTGAGACCCAGGAATATAAATCGGAAAGGGGAGAGGAAAAGAAATTATCTCCAGGCATTCAAATCTTAGTAAGTATTTTTTTCCTCTCTATACAGAAGTTCTCATGTCTGTGTCCCTTGAACCTAATATGTTAGAGCTGAATACCTTGGTAGCAGGGCCCAGTTTCCTTTTTCTTTCTTTCTTTTTTTTTTTTTTTAATATAAGTGAAACATTATTTTCTTTTCCTCTGCAGAGATTTCATCTGCATCCTGTTTTTTTCTTTCCATTTAAAGGTTCCTGCCTAGCATCAGGCCCATTAATGTGAGATTTGTTTCCCACTACTTTCCCTCTCGGCTCCATAATACTGACTTATGCACAAAAATTTTATTGGGGGTTAAGGCCAGGTGTGGGAAATATTAAGACAAAAATCCATTTTAAAATCTATGTAGAGTGGAGGAAAAGGATCATTGACCTAAAAGATGGGAGTTTGGCTCCCACCTGATCTGCAAAATGGCTGTGTGACACTAGACAGGTCACTTACCCTCTCTGGGCTTCAGTTTCTTTATCTGTCATGGAGGAATGATATGTGTCTATTTATAATGTTTATTTGAAGATAAATTAAGCATCTATTTGTAGATGTCTTTGAAAGCCTGGATGTTGAAAGAGTAAATGTGTGGAGGTGGAGGATTTGGAGGAGCAAGTATTGCCAAGCGACCTTGGATCAGCAGTCTCTTGGCATGGATTAAAATCCCAGTTGCCTGTAAAAGCATTTGTACCATGCCAGGCCAGTAGGCAGAAGCTTGGATGGAGGAAAAAGATTTTGGAAAGTACTTCCAGCATTTGGGTTTTCCTAAGAGCAGGATTTCTGGCCCAAGTTTCAAGGGGGCAGAGTTTCGGGGAGACAGTGATGGTGTTGGTGGTGGTCTACTGCATTTAGAACAATACATTACAGATCTCATCAGACCTTCACAATAATGCCATTCTAGCCCCCTGCTGTGAACCCTATTCATATGAGAAACTGAGTCTCAGAAAGGTTAAAATGTATGAAATGGAATCCCACCATAACTTTTGAAGTTACTGAAGGCTGGAGAGGGGATGGAGGGGGCAAAGTGAGGGCAGAGAGCCCAGGAGGAGGGAGGCCATTGCAAGTGCCTGGAGGGAAATAGTTAGAGGCTGGACCACACAGACAACCTGGGGATACACTGTAAATACCATGTAGAGAGGACATTCGTCCAAGGTCATGTGGCAAATTGTGAAAAAACAAGTCTGGACCCCAGATCTTGGGCTCCCAGCCCAGAGCCCTTTCTCTTCTTTCATATTCTTGTCTAATATAGAATGTTTTTCATGAGGTTGATGTAAAATGACATGGAACCAAGCCTTGAATCTGAAATAAAAAAATTTTAAAAGAAGCTCTGGAATAAAAAAATTTTAAAAGAAGCTCATTGATAAAGAGACTCAGAAAACAACCACACGCAATGGCTCCACACCATCAAGCAACCCTCCTGGGGCAGGACTTGCGCCCTGTGGTCTTTCCTCTTGGCCACTCCCACCCACTCTGCCCTGAGCAAAAGAAACAGCGAGGACAGACCAAGAGAGCTAGAGGAATTTAATTAGTGGGAAAGGGCTATGTGTACATGTACACATCCTATATCTAGTCTCAATAACCTATGCAAAACAAAACAAAACCTTTTTATGCATCAAAGATTATTCGTTGACAACAGGAATTGGCAAATGTTTTCTTTAAAAAAGCCCAAACAGTGAAAGCACCAGACTCTGTTGAAACTATTCAGCTCTGCCGTGGTACCGTAAAAGTAGCCACAGGCCATACTTCAATGGAGTGTCTGTGTTTCAGCAAAACTGTATTTAGAAAAACAAGGGGTGGTCTGGAGTTGGCCCAAGGAGCATAGTGAACAGGCCCCTGCTTTAGAATCAAGTTGTCCACTAGTATACTATCTGAAAGGGGGGAGACATCAGAGCCAATGCTAGAGAAATGATCAGCATTCAGTAATCATGTTGACACAATAGTTCGACATCTGAACAGCTCTAACATGGGCAATTATGGAACGTGGTAGAGCTATTCAAACAAACCCCTGAGCATCTGTACTGAGCATACTTAGCACTATATTGAGCATTTGCTACCTGCCAGGCCCTGTTCTAAGCAATTTACATGAAACACCTCTAATGGATTCAAACACCATTAACCCTCCGACTGTACCTATGAAGGGATGCTGTTATGTTCTACATCTTTCAAGATGCTTTTACTGTGCTTGCGTACTTCCTGTAATGTACACATGGATAGGAAGGAGACCCTTGTGGGTCTCAGAGTGCTCACAGCAAAGGTGCTTGGCTAACTCTAGACCTTTGCCACTTGGGTGGCTTATTCCTGGACTTCTGTCCTCCAGTCCTCTTAAAGCAGACTTCTCAGGGAGGATGTGGCTATCAAATTCCAGTAATTTCCAACAGGATTCAAATGTTTCCAAAGCTGAATTTCCTTTTCACTTAGTTTCTATCCCACTAGGATAGGCTTCCTAAAGGCACAGGCTTCCCATAGACTGAGTGTGGCACGTGAATGTTTATTCTTAACCTGGCGCTATTTTTCATCATAAATAGCTTCTCTGCATGGCCCAGAGGGAGCTTAGTCAGGAGGACTGTGTTCTATTCTTGTCCTGGCACTATCCCCCTGGGTGACTGACTGTGAGCCTCTCACTCAACTTCTGTGGGTGTTGGTTTCCTTGTCTGTTCAATGTGAGTATGAAGAGAAATGATATCCAAGTTATTCCTCAGCTCTAAAATTTTGTCTGTACTCAAAAACTGGGGAAGGGCAGAGCTGAAATTTGAGAAAATGGGATTCTACTCTAGGTCCTGTCACTACTATTATAACCTTAAACAATTCCTGGGCCTCCTTTTCCTAAAAGGTAAAAGGGTAATTATGGTTAACTCTTAAATAAACCTACTGCTCACAAAGCACTAATCTCAGCCCTTTACATGAGGTTAGGCATTTAAGTCCTTATGGCCCTAAAAGCTAGACCTGTTATCATCAAGCCTATTTACAGGTACAGATAGGTTAAGAAAGATGACCCAGAAATGGACCCTCAACTCTACATTCAACTAATCCTTGACAAAGCAGGAAAGAATATCCAATGGAAAAAATACAATCTCTTCAACAAACGGTGTTGGGAAAATTGGACAGCCACATGCAGAAGAATGAAACTGGACCAATTTCTTAAACCATACACAAAGATATACTCAAAATGAATGAGAGACTTAAGTGTGAGACAGGAATCCATCAAAATCCTAGAGGAGAACAGAGGCAGCAAACTCTTCGACCTCAGCCACAGCAACTTCTTGCTAGATGTGTCTCCAAAGGCAAGAGAAACTAAAGCAAAAATGAACTATTGGGACTTCATCAAGATAAAAAGCTTTGCATTTGTGACCACGTGAATGGAACTAGAAGTTATCATGCTTAGAGAAATAAGTCAATCAGAGAAAGACAACTATCATATGATCTCCCTGTTATGAGGAAGTGGAGATGCAATATGGGGGCTTAAGTGGGTAGGAGAAGAATAAATGAAACAAGATGGGATTGGGAGGGAGACAAACCATAAGTGACTCTTATTCTCACAAAACAAACTGAGGGTTGCTGGGAGGTGGGGGGTTGGGAGAAGTGGGGTGGGGTTATGGACAGTGGGGAGGGTATGTGCTACAGTGAGTGCTGTGAAGTGTGTAAACCTGGCGATTCACAGACTTGTACCCCTGGGAAAAAATATATGTTTATAAAAAATTTAAAAAAATTTTAAAAAGAAAAAAAAAAGATAAAAACTTTTGTGCAGGGGATTAAACAGCAAAACCAAAAGACAACCTACAAAATGGGAGAAGATATTTGCAAATGTCTTATCAGATAAAGGGCTAGTATCCAAGACTTGTAAAGAACTTAACAAACTCAACTCCCAAAAAACAAATAATCCAGTCAAGAACTGGGGAGAAGACATGAACAGACATTTTTTCAAAGAAGACATACACATGGCCAAAAGACCCATGAAAAAAATGCTCCATATCACTCAGCATCAGGGAAATACAGATCAAAACCACAATGAGATACTACCTCACACCAATCAGAATGGCTAAAATTATTTCAGAAAACAACCAATGTTGGTGAAGATGCAGAAAAAGGGGAACACTTTTAACTGCTGGTTAGAATGCAAGCTGGTAAAGCCACTCTGAGATTCTTCACGTTGTTAAAAATAGTGCTGCTCTATGACCCAGCCACTGCACTACTGGGTATTTACCCAAAGGGTACAAGCTACTAGGTATTTACCCAAAGAATATAAACATTGTGATCTGAAGGGGCACCTGCACCTCAATTATTTTAGCAGCAATGTCCACAATAACCAAACTATGGAAAGAGCTCAGATGTCCATTGACAGATGAATAGATGAAGAAGAAGTGGAATAGATATACAATGGAATATTACTCAGCCATCAAAGAGGATAAAATCTTATATTTACAATGACGTGGGTAGGACTGGAGGATATTATGCTAAGTGAAATAAGTCAATCAAAGAAAGACAAATATAATATGGCTTAACTCATATGTAGAACATAAGAAACAAAACAGGATAATAGGGGGAGGTAGGGAAAAACAAAATAAGATGAAATCAGAGAGGGAGATAAACGACGAGAGACTCTTAACCGTAGGAAACAAACAGAGGGTTGCTGGAGGGGAGGTGGGTGGAGGGATGGGTAACTGGGTGATGGGCATTAAGGAGGTCAGTGATGTAATGAACACTTGGTGTTATATACCACTGATGAGCTGGATTTGAACCCAGGCCATCTGGCCCCAGAGTCCATACATTTAAGCATGACTTTTAGAATGTCGCTGAACGAGCTGAATTAGACAATCTCTAAGCAGGACTCTCCTGGCTTGAACATTTGATGGGGCTCAATCACTTTGCACCATTTTTCCCTTTTTCTCCTCCTCCACACCACTCCACCCTCTGCCCCACTCGGCTTCCATGCACCTCCACCAGCTCCAGCATTCTGTATGTGGTTGTGACGACTCTTTCTGTGACTCGAGAGGACGGAACAGTCAACTCTGCTTCCCTTGGTGTAACAGAAGCCCGAGGCTCTGGTGAGAGGCCGGCCAGTTCACCTCCCATGGGAACAGACACAGGGCCCAGGCCTTCCCTTTGCCCCCCCCCCCACACCCCCTGAGCCTTGCTAATGGAAAATACCACTTACGTCTTCCTGAGATCTATACCTGGTCAGTCTGGGAGAGAGGCTCCTCCTTCAACCCAACTTCAAGCCCAGATTTTTTTAACAAGGATGTTCTGTGTTTACTAAGCTAACCATTGTCGGCCACGTCCTGATGGCTAGGAGTCCAGATAAACAGATGTAGTCTCTACCCGCATGGAGCTCACAGTTTTCAGGGGGAGAAACAGCACATGGCGTCTGAGGTATGGTTGCTGCAGCCGCTAAGACTGAGAGCAGAGAGGGGTGGCCATGAGCAGGAGCTAGTCAAAGGTGTGTGGAGTGGGTGGGGGGAATCCAGACCAGCGGGGCACCTGGATGGCTCAGTGGGGTAAGCCTCTGCCTTCGGCTGAGGTCATGATCTCAGGGTTCTGGGATCAAGCCATGCATCGGGCTTTCTGCACAGCAGGGAGCCTGCTTCCCCCTCTCTCTCTGCCTGCCTCTCTGCCTGCTTGTGATCTCTCTCTCTGTTACATAAAGAAATAAAAAATCTTTAAAAAAAAAAAATCCAGACTAGAGGGGAACATGTGGCGCACTCAGGAATCGGAACAGCCATGTCCGTCCTGTTCTCTTCCCTGGGTGCTGGGAGCCTCATAAAATTCACCTCACATCCTCCTCAGGACAATCCCCAAGGTCAGCTTATTGTCCTCACTTCACAGCTGGTGAATGGGAGCCTGAGGCACTGTGGCACTGTGGCCTGCCTGTGGGAGCTGCGTGGGGTGGAGCAGGGGTGGATCCCAGGGAATCCCCAGCCCAAGCTCTCTGCCCTGAGCAGGACTGCCTCCTCTCTGAGGTGTTTGCTTCAGGGAGAAAGGGCAGATTAAGAATACAGACTAGTGGGGTGCCTGGGTGGGTCAGTGGTTTAAGCCTCTGCCTTTGACTCAGGTCATGATCTCAGGGTCCTGGGATGGAGCCCCGCACCGGGCTCTCTACTCAGCAGGGAGCCTGCTTCCCCTTCTCTCTCTGCCTGCCTCTCTGCCTACTTGTGATCTCTGTCTGTCAAATAAATAAATAAAATCTTTAAAAAAAAAAAAAAAAAAGGAACACAGACTAGTGTTACTTAACGTAGTTCCAGGGACCAGGGTCTAGGTGCCAAGCTCCAAAATGCAGAACAAACATTTAGAAAATTTAGAGCAATTTGACACAGTATTCATTGTATGTCTGTTGAATTTAATAATAAAAAATTTAGGTTTATAGATTGTCTTTTTTTTCTACTATAGATCTCCATTAGTATATTTTTATTGAATTTTATAAAAGTATTGGTCTGTGACAGAGGGAAATTTTTAAAAACTAGTTTTGCAACCACCAGAGGAGGCTTCCTATTAAAAATAAAATCCCAGGGTGCCTGGGTGGCTCAGCCCATTAAGTGTCTGTCTTTCACTCAGGTCCTGAGGTCGAGTCTTGCATTGGGCTCCTTGCTTACAAGAGGCCTGCTTCTCTCCCTCTCCTCCCCACTTGTGCTTTCTCGCACGCTCTCTCTCTCTCTCAAATAAATAAATAAAGTAAAAAAATAAAATAAAATCCCCATTTGGTGGTATGGGGAGCAGCTGGTGGTGGAAAGAGACAAGGGAAGGGAAAGAAAGTCAAGATTATACTTTTAGCCATTATATTAGCCCTTATACTTGGCTCCCTTTTTATTGTTTTCATTATTGTATGAAGGAGATTCGAAAAGACCCATGAAGGCAATTGTTTTCTCTAACTTTAAAAAAGACAAAGACTCGGATCCCTTTTCGAGAGCACTAAGGATACGGACTCGGTCTGCCTTCTAGCACTTAGGGGGCACCGCAACGACCAGGACCCGGTGGCCAGTGCTCTGCGATGCCCCAGCCGAGCCATCAGCCCAGTTGATGTGGAATTGTGCCCTGATTGTTCCTCTGATGAATGTCTTCCCTCCTGCTTGTGCTGCCTCCACCAGCTAGAAAGCTCTTCCCACCCCTGCTAGGGTTTGGAATCTTCCAGTCTCCTAAGGGAGAGTCCTGACTTTATTACTACTACTACTACTATTGTCATTTTAAATATGGAGAAATTGAGGCCTCATGAGGCAGTGTGTCCTGATCAGATTGTAGGACCCAGGTCTCTAGGTCCGGAAGTCCTGGTTCCCTTCTACCTGCTCCATTATAGCTCCCTGCCCTGACTCACCTCTCCTTTCCCTATTTAATGTCTATGTCACTAATGATCCTAGCATCCTGGCTGTGAATCCATTCCTCACTCTGAAATTCCTAGGGCAGGTAATTTTATTTCCATTTTGCCCTGAGGCAAAGAATTCCTGGAGCCTGTGGCAGGCACTTCAAAGAGAGTGGCAGGATGAAAATGCACCCACCCACCTCCCTTTCTCCCTCCATCTCCCTGCCCAACCATTTCCCATCTTGTCTTACAGCTCAAACCAAAGTGGAGTCTCTATGAGAGAAGGACCCTTGGGTGGTGGTTTTTGAATTAAGTGCAGCCAAGGGCAACAGCTGCCCCAGACTCCGGGGCCACAGTTCTGGGGCACTCACAGTGACCACCCCTGGGTTTTGCTTGCACGATTGTTACATAAAACTAGGCCGGTGCGCTGTATTTTGTCCCTGCCCCAGTGAAATCCGTGACTCAGCCCCATACAAGGGGTTTTCTCCTTTTAAACAAGAATTTCAGACTTTCCTTTGCCCAAATCTGGGCCTCCAAGTTCCTCCTGCATCATCCCTGCCAACAATTTTGCACCTGAAATTTTCCGCTTCTCCCTCCTTAAATGGCTCACCGCAGTGTCTCAGGGATAACCTCTCATTAGGGCAGAAGCTCTGATGCCTTGCCAATAGAGAGTGCCAGAGGCACCCAGATTTTCCAAACATCTGGCCAAATTCAACAATCATTATTTTATTTGCTAATTTTAAAATTGATTTTTTATACACACACACACATTTCTGTGCTTCAAAGCCCTCCTCCTTAAAAGGAGGGCATAGAAGTACAAACAGAAATTCCTGTCTTGGGGTGCCTGGGTCGCTCAGTGGGTTGGGCCTCTGCCTTCGGCTCAGGTTATGATCTCAGGGTCCTGGGATGGAGCCCTGCGTAAGGCTTTCTGCTCATCAGGAAGCCTGTTTCCCTCTCCCCCACCCCTGGCTGCCTCTCTGCCTACTTGTGATCTTTCTCTCTGTCAAATAAATAAATAAAATCTTTAAAAAAGAAAGAAAGAAAGAAATTCCTGTCTTAGTAAAAGTATGGGTCAGCCAGACTTGGGAACAAAAACCCATCTCTGCCACTTAGTAGCTATGTGATCTCAGCCAGTTAACTGAATGGTTCTGGGTCTCAGATTTTGATAAGAACAGTACCTATCACATACTTATTGTAATTACTAATATGATAATTAATGATTATGGTATATGTTATGGCATATGGGATATATGATATGGCTATGATAACCACTTTAAGCCACAGAGCATAAACTCCAGAAGGGTGAGAGCCTTAAGTATCTTTTCACTTCCTATCTCCTTTGCCTGAAACAACGTCTGGCTCAAGAAGACACTCAACAAATAATTTGTTAGTGAGTAAATGAAAAATGTTGAAAAGAACCTTGAAAGATAATCTGCTCTGAACTGAGTTCTTAGAGCTATACCAAAATATTAATCATTTTAGTTTATTTTTATAGATTTAACAGGTACTTTTCTGATTTACAAGTTTTCCAAATGGACATGCATTCATTCCTTTCTATTTTTATTTATATACCCCTTGTTTAAAAATTACTCCTAATTTCATCACCTATAGACTTCTCATATTTCCTATGTTCCTTCTTTCTGTTCAGACATTTTTGATGCATAATACAAAGACACTCATTTCCCAGAGGTTAAGCCAAAAAGATAAGTCTTTTTTCCATTTTAGTTGGAAGTTTTATCACTCATACTGCTGGACATGAGATCATATTTTTTAACCTATAAGTAATATGTTGAGTTTTGCCCTATTTTTAATGTATCAGCCTGAGAAGCAAAAATTTTCCAAACCAGAAGATCCATTCTGGGGTTATAATAGATAAGGTCTTTATTGATTAAAAAAAAAAAAAAAAGTTAGGGTACCCCATGGGGGCCTGGGTAGCTCAATTAGTTAAGCATCTGACTTGATTTTAGTTGAGGTCATGATCTCAGGGTCCTGGCCCCATATCAGGCTCTGCACTCAGGGGAATCTGAGGATTTCTCTCTCCCTCTTCCTCCACTCACACACACACACACTCTCTCTCTAAAATAAATAATTTTTTTTTTTAAGTTGGGGAAACATGGGGCACCTGGGTGGCTCAGTAGGTTAAAGCCTCTGCCTTCGGCTTGGGTCAGGATCTCAGGGTCCTGGGATCAAGCCCCACATTGGGCTCTCTGCTTGGTGGGGAGCCTGCTTCCCCCTCCCTCTCTCTCTGCCTGCCTCTCTGTCTACTTGTGATCTGTGTCTCTGTGTCAAATAAATATAATCTTAAAAATATATATAAATAAATAAAAACTAAAAAGTTGGGGAACCTCTAAACAAGTCTAGTGTACTTATTTAGCCAGTCAGTTGGTGAAGGTAATTAATGTTCAAAAATGCTTATTATGTACCTTAATCCAGTTAATCTTCAAGAGTGTACAGAGCTATTTAGGTACCTCAATTGGATGCTATGAAATGGTAAAATAAATTTAAAATATATATATATTAAATTAAATAATATTAATTTAATTAAATTATTATAAATTAAAGTAATCATATACACACACACACATATTTTGGTCTTTGCCCCCGGTTCCTGCACAGAGCTTCAAAATCCTGTAGGATTTCCTGAGTAATCGCAGTGTCTTTTGATATTCAGAATGATCCCCTTTATATCACATCCGAGCTTGTACAGACAAGGGGACTTCAATTGGGCTCTGTGACAATTTCAAGGGAAAGACTGGCTGCATACTTGATTAGAGGGTTGAAATTTTAGCCTCACTTCCCTACCCTCTAGAGAGAAGAATGGGGCTGGAGATTGAGTTTAATCACCAACGACCGATGATTGAAGTCAACCGTAGCTACATAGTGAAGCCTTGATAGAAAGCCTAAACCAACAGCAGTTGAGGAGCATCTGATTTGATGACTACTTGGATGTGCTGGGAAGGGGTGCGGCCAGAGAAGGTATGGAAACCCTACACTACTCCCACCCCTGACCTTGCCCTCTGTATCTCTTCCATTTTGACTATTTCTTGGTTGTATCCCTTACACTAAAATGGTGATTGTAAGGATAGCACTTTTCTGACTTCTGTTTAGTAAATTATTGGACCTGATGGGGGAGGAGGAGTGGTAGGGAACACCCTGAATTTCTAGCCAAGCTGGAAAGAAGTGTAGATAGCCTGAGGACCTGGGACTTGCTACGTGTCTGAAGGAAGGGCAATCTTATGTAGCTGAGCTCTTAAGCCTGTGGATCCTAACACTAATTCAGGGTGGTTAGGTGTGAGAATAGGATTGAGCTGTAGGACACCCAGTCAGTGTTGAAAAGACCCATCTCATCTATTAAATGGGAAAAGTGAGGCTCATGGGGGAAAAAAACTCACTGTCACATAACCTTCCTTCTCTCCATGTATTTCCTAAGAAGACTGTCTGCCCTAGAGTCAACAGGTAGCCCATATTCCCCACACCATACTCCATTCTTCCTGATGGAGAAGGAATGATTCATCTAGCAACTGAGTAGTTAGTTTGACTCTCACCAGTCCATGTTTCTAGACCAGGTGGGGTTAAGAACTTTGCCCTGTACTCTTTGCTACTGGAACTAGATGCTTGAGGGGCAGTGAAGGCCATGTAAAGAACTTGCCCATTCCATAGACTCACACTCTCTCAAATATGTCATTCAAGGTCCTGTTCATGGAAAAAATAATAGAAAGTCAATTTGGCCTCAGATCCAAAAGCTGGGCCATCCAAGGCAACACTACCCTGATGAAGCCTGAAGTTTTGCCTTCATCCCCCTGTATTTTGTGTTTGTTTCTCAGTTGGTTCAGAACTTGTAGGGACAGGGGGAAGTATTATCACTTTTAAACCCCTGTCCATGAGGCACTGCTTTCAACTATGATTCCAAAGTCTCTTTCTCTTTGTTCCACAAACTCATAACATTGAGGTGAAAGACTTGGGGAGACAAGAATGAATGTATAAATAAACATTTTTATATTTATAGAGCAGAGTATCAATAATATAGTGTGAGAGGAAGAAGATGGTCTCCATATCCTACCCAAACTACCTCTTGTGGCTTGAAAATTTTGTAATATTCCCTGGAAATATTTTATGTCCAAAAAGAACTCACCATGGGTAGGCCAGCACATGTTTCCATTTGCTGTTTTATATATTTTATAATTGCTTCAATTATGGAGTCAGCCCTTTTAAAGCCAGGAAGTATGCATAAAAATGTGTGTGTAGAATGATAATTTTTCTTAAGGTTTATTTCACTCAAAAATAAAAAAATAAAATAAAACCCACCATGGATCAAATGAAATGACCCAGTTCAAGACAACGTGTCTCCTCCTGTAGGTCTTTTCGTAACTGGGGGACTAAAATTTCCAGAAGGTATCCTTTTGACTATTTTCCTAAATCGATATCATATTGAAAACAGCTGTATTCAACAGTTAGGTGCAAAGAGCTAGGGGAAAATGCCAGGATATCCTTTTCTCTCCCACATGAGTCTATCCATTGACCAGCAGCAGGTCATCCCTGTTTCCCTGCAGTTTGGGAAAGATGACCTTTAGCTGAAATCTACTGTTTTGCACAAAGACATTATTTTTGCCTCATTGGAGTTCAGAAATTTGCCTTTTCTGCCCAGGTGTGTTTAATCAGATTACTGAGTCTCTCTCCTCAAGGCCACCATTAAAAAAAAAAAAAAAAAAAAAAAAGAATCAGAAGCCTTTATTTACTGCCTGGATGGCCCAGGCCGCCTCTGCCTAATCTTCAGGTCAACACACACAAGATGGATATTTTGACCTGCATTTACAAATAAGAGATGTGAAAGATCCAGGGCCTTTTTGAGATCCCAGAAACTAGTGGTGTAGCTGAGAAAGATCCAGAATTCTAGAAGTGGTGGCCCCAGGGCCAGGGCTCTGCACCAAAAGAGGGGAGGGAGCCCCCAAACCAGGAAGTCAACGCGAACATGCGCAGATGCGGAACCAGGAAGCCCACAGCTCTCAGTTTAGGAAATGTCTATCCAATGCACAGGGCACAGAACCCTGGGTTTTGTTTTAAAATGAAACCATCCAAAGCAGCCCACACTCCTTTAAAGCACGTTTTAAGGAGAAAAAAAGATCAGAGGGGCCACAAGGCATTGCTATAGTTGGTGGTTTCCATGTTATCAGCTACTGATGAGGAGAAAAGGAGATGTCCTCTCTTGGACTTGTGGCCCTCCCTTCCGAAAGCATCTCGTTGCTCCTCAGGGCAAGGGAGATGATGAGGCCAGATATCCTATCTGCCTCTCCTTCTGTGGCACAGTGGAGTTGCTGTGGAAAAGCAACAGAATGTTCTAGAAGTCTCCGGGGGTGGGGAGAGGGTTGTGCCCCCCACCTTCAGCTTCTCCTCAAACACGTTTCAGCAGTGGAGTAATTAGACCAAGGAGAATATGCCTCAGGAAGCTCTGTCCCCAGAGGCCCGTCCAGACTTGTTTAAAGACAGCTGCTCTGATCGTTAAAATGAAATAGGACATGTAACCAGATTATAGGGAAATTATTGCTATTAAGAACAATAATTACCCTCTGTTCAAGTAGCTTCCTGAAATAAAAAACATCAAAGCAGCAGTTTTCAATTACTTTATTTAGTACCCTGCATGAACCCTTTGGGTATGTGTGTGTTTGTGACACGTCAGAGAGAGTGAGTTGGGGTCGGGGAGCGGGGAGGGGGTGCAAGTGTGTGTATGTGTGTGCGTCTGCATGCATGCGTGCTGTATAGACACTGTGAATTGTGTGAATACCTCTTTTCATTGAAACAAATGAATCTAGTGAGTACCTATAATGTCAGGCTCTGTTGGGGGTACTGTGGATAGCACCCAGGGAAGACTGAGTCCCACCCCACAAGAAGCCTAAGTGTAGAGCCAGAGGCAGACCTGTGAAGAGACCAGGGTAGGGTGAATCCGATCCTAAAGGAAGCGTGGCTGGCTATAGCTACACAGGAAACAGGCCTCATTCCATCTGGCCTGGGAGAAAGGAAGGAGGCGTCCTGGAGGAAGGGATGCCTATGCCATATCCAGAAGGACACATAGGGGTGAGATGGGAAAGGAGGGAGGCTGGGCCAGGCTTCAGAGCCGAGGGTCCGGTACAACGAAAAGTCCAGCGGTTTGAAACAGCTGTAGTGATCTCAGTCCCTGGAGACGAGGCTGCAGATGGACACAGGTAACAGACGTACAGAACTCCGTGGAAAACCTGAAGCAGAGGAGGGAGTGTTTTAGAAAGAAAACTTGGGTCGCAGCGCGAGACCAGTAGAGACCAGATTGGGGAGAGGGAGATCTGTCAGAAGGCTGTTGCAGGAAACCAGGCTAAGAAAGAGACCTTCCCGAACCTATGGACTGGAGGCCGTCGGTAACAGAAACCTTGAAGAATTAAAGTCCTAAGATTTGGTTGGCGGATGGATACAGGCAAGGGTGAGATTCAGAAGGTCCACCAACCAGGACCGCACAGGCGCTGACCCATCGGAATGAACACCAGCCAGACAAGGTGGGCAGAACCAAACCGTGCATCCCTCTGAAAGCAGCCCCAGGCAGGCGTCTCCGCTGTTCCAGGTATGTCACCCTGCTGCTGAGGGTGCTGGGACGGGGTGGGAGAGGCTTGTACTTGACCAGGATTGCTTCTCTCCCCTGCTGTGCTAGGCTGATGGAATTAAAGCCCCCCTCTTTTTTTGCTCCTCCCTATCCTTTTGGACTTTGGAGTTTTTCATTCCTTAGGGCCAAATACATTTCGGCAGCTTTTGTGACTCACTCTGGCTAACAGAATCTGATTGAAGGGATGGTATGTCCGTTCTGAGCCCAGATCACAGAGGCCCTCCATGTTTCCTCTTGCTTGTGGCACATCTGCCATGGCCATAAGGTCATGTGCAGACCGGTCTGCTGAAGAATAAGGGACTTAAGGAATAACGTAGAGTCACCCCGGTGACCTCAGCTGAGGCAGTGCTGGGCCAGCCAACAGCCAGGCAATGCCCAGACATGCAGACAAGCCCAGGCAAGGTGAGCAGAGTGGACTCGCCAATCCCCAGCTAGCTCCGGATTGATAAATGCTTGTAGCTGTTTGTTACAGACCATTATTATGGGGCAGTGATCACTGGGACACCTTCCCTTCCCAGTCCTTCTTGTACCAACCCTTGTACACATATCTGTTTCACAGGATGGTCAGTGTGTCATCTACACTCTCATCAGCATTCTTAATGCAAAAGTATCAAAAATATTTAACAGGGAAAACACCTGAAACTAAATCTATGGGTGGTTTACAGGATGAAGGCTCTCAAGATCTCCACCCCCATTGGGTGGAGAGGAAACCTCTGGAAAATGTAAGGAGGGGGCAACGAATATGGGGGGGGGCTTAACTGGAGCATCTCTGCCCTTCACTGCCAGGACCCTGCATCCACATGAAGTAGCTCCTTATTTTCAATCCAGTTCATCAGAATTTGAAGGGATTGGCAAAATGTGCCTTTCTTCCCATAGTATGGGTGAATGTTTCCTCATCTATAAAATGAAGATCATGATGGAACCCGTAGGCATGTTGTGAGGCTTGAATGACATAATTCGTGTGCCCAGCCCATGATAGAGTAATAGTCCTCAGTGGATTGTATGTTACATAAATACAACATATGAATAAGATGTATGACTGCCTCTTATCTGTGGGGGTAGGGGTGCAACAAGGGCTCTTGGTGGTATTTGAGTCACCCCTTGGCCGGGACTACATGTCCCAGTCCCTGATGACCCCCACACCTCACCTCCAGCCCGCCCACCATGTCTTCTATGCTGTAGTTGTGCTGAACACGTTTTGTTCTCATGAGCCTCCATGCCTTCCAGATACCATTGCCTTTGCCTGGAATATCCTGGCCATCCCCTCTTCCCTCCTCACGCCCATCCCTATCCTGCCTCCCTGGCGACCCACAGACCAGACCATTTTCGTTTACTTGTTCATTCACTCCAAAAATATTTGTTGAGGGTCTACTTCGTGCCTAGATTCATTTGCTAAGTCTGCCATAACAATGTATCACTAACTAGGGCACTTAAACAACAACAATCTATCTTTCCATGATTCTGGAAGCTAGAAGTCCAAGATCAAGGAATCAATGGGGCTGTTCTTCCTTAGGCCTCTCAGGCTGGTTCATAGATGGTCATCTTCGCCTCTGACCTCTCATGGTCTTTCCTCTGTGCTTGCGCATGTCTGTCCCAATCTTTTCTTCTTTAAGAATATCAGTCATGCTAGATTAAGACCTGCCCATGTGACTTGTGACTTTATTACCTTTAAAAGACCTTATCTTCAAATATGTACACATTCTGGGATACTAGGGGTTAGTTTATATGTATAGGTCAATATATTAGTTTGCAGGAGATACATCCATAACAGCCCATAACAGCACGACAATACAAAGCATTTTTTACTCCCCATTTTTTCCTCTGAAAGAAAATCATTTCTGAATAGGAAGACACTTCTACATACTCCTCTACATCTCCAGTGATGCAGGATTTTCATTATTATATACCTCTCCAGCAATATGAATCACATCTCCAGCCAGATTCCAGCCCCATAAGGAAAGGCACGGCATTGGTCTTAGTCATTGTGTTAGGCTCTTCCGATATGATAATGAGCAATAGATAGTAGTTGACAATGGATATTTCTCAAGTGAATGAATGTTCCTGGCTGCCATCTCTGCATGCCAAAACCACATCCTTAATAGAAAACATAGCCTAGAAAAATGTGTGATAACAATCCCTTACATTTAAAGAGCCCTTAACAATTTAAAGAGCCTGTCTATTCCTTATCTTATGGCCCCTCCTAAGTGGCCCCATGGTGAGGTACCCCTGTCTTCGTTTGGCAGAAGGCCCAATAAAAATAAGGATCTTGACCAAGTTCCCTCTGTAAGCAAGTAGTTCCGATGGACCCAACCCACCTCAGCAAATAACCACGGCTTTTGAAATTACAGTGAAATAAATTAACTTTGTAGTAAAATTTCCTGCTTCCCTTGAGAAACTTGGAGACCCTGGCAGCGGGGGAAATGAATGCATCAGTGTAACCAGCAAAACAGAGCTCGGCCTCCCCCTTACAGTGCCCATTGTGGTATTCCATCCTCCCAGGGTGACACAGACTCAATGCGTGTCCTACGTGTTCCGATACTGGTCTCACCCTTTCAAGTTTGAAAGGCTGCAAAGGAGTCTGAACTTCAAACAGCAATTTAAGAGCTTTGCCCTTTCAAGTTTAACATTTCTTCAAGAACAAAAAATAGTCTAAACTGTTGCTTTTGGAATCCAGTTATTATTACTCATGTTTTTTTCCTCCAAAAGAAAATCGTCTCATATTTGGGTAATGCCTCTTGGCAGCACTGGTTGGGAGCAGTCAACAGGCACCTCCAGGCTCCAGCTTGACCTGGCTGCAGACAGAGGACCAGGGCATGGGAAAATATGTGTCTTTCTAAAGTGGTCATTTGGAAGCTGGGGAGGCCTCATCAGATAGGCTCAAACTGAAATCTGCAGTGACCCGCGTGTGAAGGAGGTGTTAAGCAAGGCTAAGAGGCAGGGGCCTTGGCACCAGGAGACATGCTTTCAGATCCTTTCTCCAGCGCTGTTACTGTGTGATTTGGAGCAGATAGCTTATCCTTCCTGCATTTCTGATTCATCCTCTATGAAATGGACACTATAGTATGGTAGACTTCAAAATATTGTAAGAATGGACAGATGAAAGTTCATAAAACTCTTATCTAAGCAGCTGGTACACCGAGTACCAACATTTCTTGAGAACTTACCCAAGCCATGCTAGCCCCGGGGGGGGAAGTCAAGAAAAGGTGCCTGAGAAATAACCCCGGGGCCTGAGTGGAGGTCCCATTCCAGTCCTTGCTCTCCAAACAGGGTCCTCCTTGTGGTGGGTGGCCCTCTTGGTCCCAAACCAGTCTTCCTCTCCACCTATTCTGGGCAAGTGCTCTCTGCAAGACTTCCCCTCCCAATACTCACCCTGTGCCTCTCAAACGTCCATCACAGTTCCATTCTGATGTTCGAGACCCCCTGACGGACACCCCTTCTCCCCATCCCACATACTCAGTGAGAGACCTCCCAGTCAGTGCTCCTTGGTGGCGAGGACAACAGGCCAACTTAATGTACCAACTTGCTCTCCCTTAAAGTGAGTTTCTTCTCTATCCAGTAGTGATACTTCTCTACAGAATATGAGATTCATTCCATTATTTCTCCCTAAAAGGGATCCTAGTCCTGGGATCAGCCTGCAGACCCCTGGTTGACCTTGGGCAATGTACCGCCTCATATGTCCAGTGCTTTTGGCCTCTCCCCAGCCCCATTTCTACATCTTTTTTCGGGGGCATTTTTGCTCTTAATAGATAATAATTTTATTCTTTTCTTTTTAATTCAAGTATAATTAACATAATATCTGGACTCCCTTCAACTTCTCTTTGACAAATTAATTCATTTAATGTGAATAGTTACCTAGGACCTACTCTGTGCCATGTACTCTGTTAGACACATTGACAGCATTTTCACTTTTGTGTCCAAGATTTTATACTCTGCTGGGAAGAGAAGACCTGTAAATCAACAATTACAATAAAGTGTGATCCAAGTGCTTAGGTCATAGGACAAGAGGACGCAGTAAGAGTAAAGAAAGGTGGAACTTATCCCAGACTGGGGAGTCATGGAAGGCTTCCAGGAGGAGGAGACACAGAATTCTGAAGAGTCCCACTGAGCTGGCTGACTAAACAATGAGGAGGGAGGGGATGCAGGGAGTGAGCATTCCAGACAGAGGAAAGCTATGCTCAGAGTAGGGAACTGGAAATGAAGGACTGTGTTCAAAGAACTGCAGGATTTTCCAGATGCATGACATTCTCCCCATGTAGGCATAGTCTGAGAGGTGAAGTTAGACCCTGAGGGTGACTACACAAGCTAGAAAGTTCTGTGGAGTTATATTTTGATTTTTCAGGGGAAGAATGATGAGATCAGACCCATCAGCTCAACAGAGGACAGAGGTATGGTCCTGGCTCCCTTTAAACGCCACCCTGGGAGAACACCCTTCCACCCGCCCTCATCTATTTTAAGACCTCCAGAGAGAAGGGCCAGAGGCCCCAAGCAGTGCGAGGACATGACTGGGGGCCAGGGAAGGAGTAGCTTGCCTTCTCCATGACTTTGCCGTCTCAACTTATCCTGAGCACAGCAAAGAAAAATAAATCACTCCTCAAATGGCAGGAGCCAGGGCTGGCCGCGTGATTGTCTAATTAGGTGTAAGATTACACCACAGGTCTGGTTACTGGACCCAAAGGGATCCAATCCAACAGCATCAGACCAGACAAGAATAAGGGAGACCTTGCCCAGAGTGAAAAGGGGAGAGACAGAACAGCCTGTCACTGCCCCCTCCTTCGTCTTCAGCTACCAAACTGAAAAGCCAGATAATGAGGGATTTAAAAGAAGAAAGATGCATGGTCAGCTAAGATTTGACACTCCGTTTCATTTCTGCTGTGGATCTCTGATTACATCCAGATAAGCTAAGGAAGAATCTGGGAAGTGGGAGATCACCACAAGCACACCTCATTCTTCTAATAGACAGGACTGAAAAATAATTGCCTGCTATGGGTCAGACGTGGCTCTATGGAGGGGGTACATGGAAGTGATTGGGACATGACCCCTTTGCAAGAAGCTCACAGCCTAGTAGAGAAGAGTGACTCAAACCTCACAACAGAAATTTCTGTTAGGGTTTATTTTTATTCTTATCAGTAGGGTGGGTTTCATGAATCCATAGAGAACATTCAGAAAGCTATCAGAGGGACATTGGGTTTGAACAGTGTCTTAATAAAATGAAAAGGAGAGAGGAAACTACTACTTAGAAGTAGAGGTACAAGAAGTAAGGCATTGTCATGAATAACAAAGACTGTATTTTCTTGATTCCAAACACTCCTGGCTTCTCAGACATACCACTACTTATACCTTCTGAAAGGGAGATGAAAATGAAAGACCTATTGCATTAAATAAACACCTACAAAAGTTATCTACCCATAATGGTATATATGTGTCCCCACCCTTATAAAACATTTTCTTATATCACAGTGAGTTGCCCTATGTCTTCTATACATTCAGCATCTATTCTTCTGAGTCATTTTTAGACACTAGGAGTTACACATAGCATAGAGACTCATAACTTTTGGCAACAGCATGCACTCTACATCTTGACCTCATTTGCACCTTTATGATTGACAGTATAATTTTTAGAAGTGCCTGAGAATAGTAGAATTTTATCTGCATTTCCTATTTGATAATACTCCTAGATTTCTTCCCCTTCCTTGAATTATGAAATACTAAGAATTAACCTTCTTTTAGTTTTATTGTATTATTATATTTCTCAGGGAGTCATTCATTTTGTCTGACTCAAAATAAAAAGCCTAAATACTACCATAACCATTAAAGAAATTGAAGACTGGTTTTAAATCTTCTCACAAAGAAAATTTCAAGTTCAGATGGATGATTTTATAAGTGAATTCTACCAAACTCACAAGGAAAAAAGCTTTTTTATAAAAAAGCTTTTAGAGAACAAAAAAGGGAATATTCCCCAACCGGTTTTATGAGGTCAGTATGATCTTGATGCCAAATCCAGACAAAGATGGTATTAAAAAAATTAAAATTACAGACTATTGTCACTCATGAACAGAGATTTATAAATATTCTAAACTCTGTATTTTAAAATTGGTTTCATTGAGGAGCCAAACATATAATGCAATTTGACAATGTTTTATTAATCCCAGAAGTACAAGTTTAGTTTAGCATTTTAAAAAATTTATGGCATATTTTACTTTATTTAATAATAGAGAAAAATTTCACATCCTTCTTGTTAGATTTTTTAAATGTTCAATAAAGTTTGAAATAGACTTTTACAATTAAAAATTCTTATAAAACTAGGAGTAGGAAGGAACACTTTACTGCTAAAGGACATCTATCAAATATCTACAATAAAACACACTTAAAAGTAAAATGTTGGAAGCGTTTCCTTTGAGGCAGGAAAAGGATGATTTCCTCTTCAATATTTGTCCTAGCTAACATAATAAGTCAGGATAAAGAAATAAAAAGGATAGTAATAGGAAATACTCATAGAGGTTGTATATGTCTGTATCCAAAACTGAAAAAATGTAAATTATTATCATTAATAATATAGTTGGATAAAATATGAATATACAAAAGCCAATTGAATATTTAGATTGAAGATACACTGAAAATAAATAACTTCCTAAAAGATAGTAAAAAAATGTTAACTAAAGCCACAATAACTATATATGACTCTCTATATACTTGAGAAATAGAACAAAAGCTGAGCCAGAATTCCATGAAGAAAATTCTAAAACTACTCAATGTCAAAAAAGAGAAACAATAAAAATTTTACTGTGCACATGGATGGGAAGACTCTATCATACTGATGTCATTTTCCCAAAAGTAATCTATAGGGTCACATTATTTCAACCCAAATCCCAACAAGAACTTTCTTGTAAAATTTGAAAAGATTTGCCCCCATCTTGAATGAACTTTTGCTCTACCAGAATGCTTATGAAACCACTGGACAGTCATGTCACGGCCCAAGGACAGACAAGCAGACCTACATGACAGAACTGATAGCCAAGCTACTTTCCTGAGTATATGGAAACTTGGTTCTTAGCAGAAACAGCACTGCAGATGTTGGGGGAAGGATGAGCTACTTAGACAATGGTACCAGGAATGTTGAGGACTCATTATTGGGATTCACATCACAATATGAAATGGGGACAACCTTGCACTATACATAACAATCTGTTCAGTAGAGTCAGTACTTCCATAGAAAAAGTAAAACTTTAAAAATTTAAAGGGGACTGTAGAAGAAGTTCTTTATAATCTTGATACAGGAAAAGAGTCCATAATAAGCCAGGAGGCATTAATCTCTCTCTCTGTCTCCACACACACACATACACACACACACACACGCACACACAATTGATCCTGTGACTACATTAAAATTAAAAGCCTCTGTCAAAAGACCTTGTCAAAAACTAGAAAATCAAGCCATGAACTACTACAGAGATTTGCCATACAAATAACTTACAGAGCATTAGTCTCCAAATACATTAAAGAATTCTCTCTTAATCAATAAAGAAATAAGTAACCTCATAAACAAACAGTGAGCAAAAGACATGAACAGACCTTTCACGGAAAAATAAACAGAGGAACATGAATGGTCTATAAACATATAAAAATATCCATCCTCATTAGTGAACAGAAAAAATGTTAACTAAAGCCACAATAACTATGTTGTACTCACAGATGGGCGAAAACTACAAGTAACACAATATTGAAAGTTACCTAGTGTGGAACAATGGGAATTTTCCTCTACTGGTGGTACCTTGGATGTGGTATGATGGCACGGGGAAGCAGTCGAGCATCTTCTCAGCGTGGTGGAGATACACATACCCAGGCACCTGGCCATTTCTCTCCCAAGACACAGCCTGGAGCAATTCTTGAACCTGTGCAGCAGGAGACACTCTCAAGGTTCCTGACAGCATTGTTGGTAATAGAAAAGATAACTCGAAAGAGCCCCTGTGTTTCTCAGCAGAAAACGGATCCATTTGAGTAGGAATTCAGGCTATAGAACACCAGGCAGCAGTGAAGAGAAATGAATTACAACTTCAGGCGTCCATTGTGGATACATTTCAAAAACATAATAGGGAGTGAAAAGAGCAAGTTGCAGAAGCCCACACACACCTTTATGTGTGTTCTGACGCCTGTATTATAAAGCTCCCGATATAGAAATGTTCACGATATATTGTTAGGAGCGCATACAAATGTAATAACCTATAATGCAAAGCAACATAATGATGGAGACAAATCCTGGGTAATCAAATATGGTTCTCCTTGGCACAAAGGAGGGCCACACCCGAATGGGAGCACACAGGGTGGGTGGGGGGCTTCAAAAGCATGGAGAACATTTTATTTCTTCAACTCAAGCTTGGGTATTTATTTTATTATCCTTCCTATGGGTATGTACACGATAGGTTCTTCTGTGTGAATGAAATGGGTCCTAATTAAAAGTACTATCTGAGCACTACACAAAATTTGAATACAGGAATGTCTAAAGAAAACATAGTCCCCTCCAATTCTACTATCCATAGATGACTATTGCCTATGTTTCTTATATTCTTTTACTCATTATTTTATATCCTGCCACATTAAAATATTTTTTGAAACATACACAAAGTGGCTGGACGTCTTTGACAGATAGGAACTGACCCTTCAATGATAACTTTTTCAAAAATAGAAGAGGTGGATAAAACTGATTTGGAGGCTGTTTTCTCTCGCTCTCTCTGTCTCTCTCTCTCTCTCTTTTTCTATAACTGGTGACTGCAGATTTGTTTTAACAATAACTACAACATGCATTTCAGAAATGTTAAAATGTGAAAAAAAACCTTCAAATCTAGAAACTATGCTAGTTTATTACAGTTGGAGCGGAGAGTGCAAATGGAGGCGGGAAGGAATGGAGAAGGACCAGACACGAATCTGCAAAGTAAAGCTGGTGCCAGGTTGCAATGGGCTTTGCATGGAAAGCTAAGGAGACTGCAGACATGGGTCCATGCTACGTAACCAAACGTTTTGATTGTACCCCCCTCTTTGTAAGGAAAAGAGAAATGAGTATATGCCTGGAACAGGTGTGTATTGATATCTTTATAAGTCATGTTTATTTTTCTACTAATAGACTAAATACGAGAAGTAATATTTTCTTCCTACACTCCAAAGCATTGCCTTGAGCACTTTCTGAGAAACTCACACCCACACACCCCTTTGTGGAGCCTCTGCTCTATAGCAGGTCTAGGGAAGGATTTTAAACAAGGGGATAATCTGCTCAGATGTGCTCTCTGCTCAGTCCATCTTAAATAAGAACACAGATGAATGAATTCCTTAATTCTTCAATAATAAGTGAACAATCCAAGGGATAAACTCTGGAAGCCCTGCAAAGGACATATTGGAAAGGGAAAAACAAAGGAGGCATAACAGGCCGGGTGTCTAGTGGCCCAGGATATGGGTTTGGATTAAACTGCACACCTGCTTCCAAAGTCAACACCAGAAGAGGATGGAGTGAAAGGAAGAGTGTTGAGATTTAGTTCACAACTAAATTTTATTTAACTAAAAATCAGATTAGATGCGATGATTCAGAAAGCAGCAGTCATTGAGAATGACCATGATGGGATGGATCATGATGCCCTCCCTGGGACAAAGAAGTCCTGGAAGCAGAACAGGGCTGCCAAGGAACAAGGAAGATCCATTTTTAAACCTGAGAACTTGGGACGCCTGGGTGGCTCAGTTGGTTGGACGACTGCCTTCGGCTCAGGTCATGATCCCGGAGTCCTGGGATCGAGTCCCGCATCGGGCTCCCAGCTGCATGGGGAGTCTGCTTCTCCCTCTGACCTTCTCCTCGCTCATGCTCTCTCTCACTGTCTCTCTCTCTCTCAAATAAATAAATAAAATATTTTAAAAAAAATAAATAATAAAAAAAATAAATAAACCTGAGAACTTGCGAAGTCTGCAGAACAGTTAGTGTCTGGACCAGAGCATGCAGGGGTGGGGGGTGGGAGGGAAGTAGAGAATTCTTGACTGCTGCCCATGATAAAATGCTTCTACTGGGCCAGCCAAGGCCACACGTTATCAGGCACAGGTGGATACAGGCATGTCCGTGGAACTGAAATGGAAGTTTTACACAACAGTGCTTGTCCTGACTGTATGGAATGCATGGTTGTCTTTTTATTCTAATATTGTTAACGCCAATACCAGTTCATAAAATCAATTTCATGATCCAGAGTCTGAAAAACAATAGGCTACAGGAACTGGTTTAAATAGAACAATTCATTCTAATCATTCAAGCATCAAGTTGTGAGAAGACCTTGGACTACGGGATCAGACAGGCTTCTATTTGAATTCCAGAATTAGCACCCACTCACCAGGTGACCATGGACAAGTCAGAGTCTCAGACTCCTCGTCTGTAAACACTGAAATAATATTATTTGCCTCCTAGGCTTACGGTGATGAGAAAATAAAGGAGAATAAACAAGGCATCAGATGGAGGGTTGAGCCCTTCCTTATCACTTTCCAACTCTGATAGAGAACGCAAACTGTTGAGACATTGTTCCCCTCTAGGAATCCCACCAATTTCCTGACAATGGCTATTAGAGCTTAACTAAGGAACCCAAAAATTAGAGAAAAAATTAAGACTGAGTTGACCTTGTTTTACCCAGAGATTTTAGGGAGATTTATGCAGATAAATGAATGCCTTGAAATCCTGCATAATCTTACTGTCCTGCGACCCAGTAAGGTAATTCTGGGCCAAAGGAAATTGCCCTGTAGACACGCTGCTATATTGAAGTCATAGGTCAAAGAAAGGTCAGCGTGGCCCCAGAGGGCAGAAATGGAAAAGAATACTTGTTGTTGACGGATGTTTTGAAACAGGACAATTCAACACATAATCCCCAAAATAACAGCCTGATACCTCCAGAACCTGAGCAAGGTTTAAAAATATATGCCCTGGAAATGAAAAATAAATGTGAACGAGAAACAAAAAAGGAATGTTGTTATTAGTAAAGTGAGCTTCAGGGTCACATAGACCTCATCCAATTTCTATGGAACTCAGTGATCAACAGCCTTGAACAAGTATTCAACCTCTATGCCTCAGTTTCCCCATCCGTAAAACAGGGAGACATAGCACCTGGTTCATGGGTACCTGAAATGCTCATCATCGTGCTGGACACACAGTTGAGTGGTAGAATGCACAGGACTGTTGGCTTTGAACAAACAGGAAACGGGCGGCCTTGTTATATATGGGATATGCAGCCTCTAATATGTACTAATATTTATACTGTGTGACAGCTAGAGAAGGGTCCTATCCTTTGAGTCTATTTCAAAAAAAAAAAAAAAACAAAGTAATGCTTGTAGCCATTTTAATTGTATTTTGCAACTACAGGTGTCTATTTTTAGAAACTACCTGAGGTCTGATTAAATTCAGGTTTCAGAGAAGTAGATTTATAGATGAACCTACTGTCTAAAACCCCATAACAGAGAACCCTCAGACATTTTGAAAAGAATCAAGCATTTTTTTACAACCTTGGGAGGGTTATCTTTGAAATCTTTGGAAACGTTAATAAAACGTTAATAAAAGCTATGTTTAGCTTTCAAGCATATACATTGCTTTTTTACTACATCATGTTTCCCACATACAAAAATATAAAAATCAAAGTGAGATAATGAGTTTAGGACTATGCCATTTTCTTTCCTTTCTTCATGATTACAGGGAGTCAAAACATGTGTGTGCGTACACACACACACACAAACACACACAGGGAACACACAAAATGGATACTTTCATGCCTCTGGGCTTTTATTCAAGTTGTGGCTTCAATTCTTCGTGCACTTTCCCCTTTTCCACCCCAAACTGAATTCTTGATTCTTGTTCACTCCCTTTCAGCTCAAATATCTCTTCCCTTGTCATACCTTTCCCAACTTGACCCACCCACTGCTGAAAGAATGAAACATTCCTTTTCTCTCCTTCTGTTTTCCAGCTTTTTTTTTCCACATGATTAAACCCTAGCAGTCAGCCACATTAACGAATGGAAGAATGTTATTTCATTTTAGAGATACATTACATAAGTGCTCCATAAATTACTGTTAAACTGCTGTAGCATCTAGACCCCAAAATAGAATGACACTAGCAAGATAGAAGCTTCTCTCTTTCTCATTTAACAGTCCAGAGTAAATATTCCAGGTCGATGGGCAGCTCGCCTCCATGTGGTCATTCAAGGACTCAGGCTGACCTTGGCTCTGGCAACTGCCAAACCTACCTGCCTTCCAAGGAGACTCAAGTATTTGTCCTTCTAGTGGGGGGAAGACACAGAGGAAGAGCACGCGCAGAAGGCATTCCCAGGTGTGCCACGTGCCACTTTTATTCACGTTGCACTGGGTACCTTTGGGTGGGAGCCCACAGCTCCTGCCGCTTTCCCAAGAGAGCAGTGATGGCATCGTATTCATCTACATACCTACAATGTCCAGTAGAGCTCTTGGCCGCTCCAACCCTCTCACCAACACCAAGGCCATCCCCAAGTGCCCACAGTGCCACCTCCAACAGTTTACAACCCATGCCGGCTTAATTTTTTTCTGAATACTTGCTCCATTTGACACCTATGTTTTACTTATTTACTTGGTTTCATCTTCTAGGATGCCCTCCATGAAAGCAAGAATTTTCTATCTATTTGTTGCCCACTTTTATCTTTGGCATCTAGAACAATGCCTGGCATGTAAGAGTGGCTCAAGAAATATTTGTCAAATGAAAGACGAAATGCAGTGAACCTTTTCCTTTGAGGGCTACAGGTCTGGTGCTCTGAGAGCTTCCCATACTAACCGCACAGGCTGCCTGGGAAAACAGGACAGTAAAAGCCCTTCACACACCCAGGGCTCCAGAAGACCAGATATTCTGGCACAGAATTGTGTATTCCAATATCAAGCATGCATTTAGCAACTGCGGATAAATAAACCTGCTTTCAACGGCACCAAAGGAGGGGAAGGGACTTTAAGAAATGTGAAGTCATGCAAAAAATTTAGGAGTGGTGCTTCTAATTAGTCTTCGCTTTTCTATAGAAAATGGGTTTTATTTGGGGTGCCTGGGTGGCTCAGTCAGTTAAGCATCTGCCTTCAGCTCTTGTCGTGATCCTGGGGTTCTGGGATTGAGCCCCACTCACAGTGGGTCTGCTTCTCCCTCTGCCCCTCCCCCCAGTGCATGCTCTCTCTCCCTCCCACACTCTCTCTCTCTTTTAGATAAATAAAATTAAAAAAAAAAAAAAAGAAGAAAAGAGAATGGACTTTATTCTCAAAGTCCAGTGACAGGCTGAGATGTGGGTGACTGATCATAGCTCTGGCTCAGAATTCACAGGTAGGCAGCCCCATGGGAGGGGAGGAGATGCAATCCAATGTTAAGAGCTTACCATGCCAGGTGATCTGTTTTATTCCTTATAAAACCCGATATCATCATCATCGTCATCAACATCCTCATAATAATATCCACTCAAGAATGCTCTATTTATTGAAGGTCTATTAAGAGCCTTACATTATTTCAAGGTGTGTATAATGTTATCTCAAAAATTAATTGATTTTCAGGAACCCTATGGGATAGACATAGTCTCCTTATTTCATAGACTGTCTTAGAGCTCAGAGAAGTCAAGAACTTGCCAAAGGTCCCTGAAGCCAGAACACAAATAGGAATCTGAAAGTCTAATCCTGTGTTCTTTCCACCATGCCAAGCTACCAAAGAATGTAAACAGCAGGTTTCCTTCTGTTTTCCAGCCTCTAAAGCGCCAGGCCGTTGTCATCTGATATCCATATCCTCAGGGACTGAGGCCAGGCAAGCTAGGCCAGGCACTTCTTTTCACGTCTCTGTTGATCTTGAAGAGAACGTGGCCAGGAGTTGGTTGTACCTGTGACGGTGGGGTCCGTCAGTCAGAGCTTCCCAGCTGGACCATCCTCTGTAGCCTCCACATTCAGTTCTGGGGCCTCTGAGAACATCCAAAACATGCTGGCAGCACACTCTGATGACATGGCTCTGCAGCTCAGCAGCCTGCCTCCCTCACTCAGTGCTCATCCTAAAACTAGCCTTTCAGAAGCCACACACTCTGGTCTCCACCATGACAGCGACCACTCACCAAGCATCTCCCATGCATCTAAGTGCTTTCCACAGGTTAAACCAGGGAAACCCTGTGATAAGGTGACTGTTCCTTTCATCCCATTTTCCAGATAAAGAAACAGGCACAGAGATGTTAAATAATTTACTTGGGGTCAAACAGATAACAGCGCCAGAATTCTGACTCAGGTACTCTGGCTATAAAATCACCATAGTTCTCACTTCTTGTCCCACCAGATTCTCTGCTGCCTTGTCCTGGGGAGCCCATGGAAGGCCATGGGCACTGTCATATATGCAACAAAGAAAGCTGGTGTCGGAGGCTGAAGTCCATGGGGCCACGATTGATCCAGTGTTTAAATGTGTCAGATGTGCAATCCATAAAGCCCTCAGAAGTCTCATGGGGTCAAGTGCCAGAGGTCCAAAGCAGTAGGGAACTCCATGGTGCACCCCTGCCTTCACACCCCTCCTCAGTCTCTCACTCCACATGGTCCCTAGATCACCTCCCAAAGAACTACCCACTCTCAAGTCTGCTTTAAGTTCTGTTTTTCAGAGAACACTGGTTATGATAGTGAAGGGCCCCTAACATAGGACACTGAGCAAAGGGCCCAAAAAATACTGTCAAAAAACCAGCTTTGGGGGCGCCTGGGTGGCTCAGTGGGCTGAGGCCTCTCCTTTGGCTCAGGTCATGCATGGTCCGAGGGTCCTGGGATCGAGCCCCACATTGGGCTCTCTGCTCAGCAGGGAGCCTGCTTCCCCCCGCCCCTGCCTGCCTCTCTGCCTGCTTGTGATCTCTGTCTGTCCAGTAAATAAAATAAAATCTTAAAAAACAAACAAACAAACAAAAACAAAAAACAAAAACCACCCAGCTTTGGTAGTTCCTGCCATGCTGTGAATCCGCTTCAGGTCTCTGACCCTCAGGTTCCTCATTCCCGAAATGGGTTCAGTGAGAGCTACCCTGTCCACACCCTCCCCAACAATGTTGCTGAGGAGATGAGAGTTTATTAAAAACTCTCAAATGTAGAAAATGTAAAAATGCAAGGTGTCATTTAAGAATGCACCAAAGCTTAGCGTTGGTCTCAGAATTTGGCCCAAATATTTCTTTCAGCTTCAGCTGGACCTTGGGTTTTGACCCATTTGAGATCACTGCTGGCACTCACTGTTGTGTGGCCAATGACATCATGGCTGCATCAGTCCACACCATGTCTGAGAACATCAGTAATTCCAACAGGGCAAGACTTCTGGATTGATTTTTAACATATAGCTAACTATTTTTAAATGTATATAATCATTCTAGAGGTAACTTAGTAAAAAAAAAAATCTACTGTGCTTTGTATGATAGTCAGTCTATATTTCAGTAATGTCTGTTATCAAAAGAGTAAAGTACCACCATAGTCAATGTTTTTTGTAAAGCTGTTAATATCTCTTTCAAATTTTCAAGTGGTTATAAGGGGAACAAGACTGATGTTTCTATAAGGGTACTGAAAAGAGTTCTTTAGCTAAGTGGCTTTAGGAAAACATTTTATAATTTTTGAACCTAAAAATTTTTTTAGAAACATAAATAAAAATAGGACAGCAAGAAGTGATAAGAAATTATTGTTTCTACCCTTTGTTATCAAACTTTTAAGGTATGATACTAGAAATTTGAATAAGTGGATAATTAAGTTATAATAATATTCAAAATTTTCTCTCAGAAGTTCCTCTTCTGTGATGATAGTATTATGCTATCATTTTGATGTTTAGACATTTCATGCTTTGTCAAAATATATTTCGTGAACCTGTTACATCTTTTTCTTTTCCTCAGTGTCCCAACTTCCAACAGCTTGAGATACTATGAGCTCCTTTAGATAAAGGCTGTGTATTTATTCATTCACCCATTCACTAATTCATTCATTTATATTAATACAAAAAATATTTATTTACTAAACTCCTGCTATGTGCCGTAGGCACTGTTTATCTCTATATGCCCAGGCACAGGTATTTACTAAACACCTACTATGTGCCAGTAGGCACTATTTATCTCTATATGCCCAGGGCTATTTTAAATTTTTTGAGCAACAGAATATTTTTTTCTAATAAAACCTTATTTAACATAAGGTGAAAGTAAGAGATTCATTCATTCATGAATGAATGAGTACCTACAGGTGCCAGGAACTATGCTAAGCATTGAGGCTACAGCCTAACAGGCAAAGTCTCTACCCTAATGGAGCTTGTGCTCTCGTGTGAGAGAAAGAGACAACAAAGAAATCTACCAATAATGTGTCATGTAGTAGATAGCCACAGAGAAAGATAAGGCACAGTAAAGAGGGTAAAAAGTGCTGGAGCCTGAGGGTTACTAATTTTATGCAGTGTGGTCAGAAGAGCCATACCAGCCCAGTGATCTTTGAGCAGAGATGTAGCCATCTGGTTCATCAGAGCCACTAAGACAAATATTGAAGTAAGAAAATAATTACAGGAATTGGACTTTACTCAAATAGGGGAGGAGCTGGGGAAGGGGATGTCTTGGCTTATAGTTGGGCAAAAGTCATTTACAGGTCCTGAAGCACTAGCTTATGGAGACAAATTGCAGCTTTCAGGGATTCTGAGAAGCCAAAGATGTGCAGCCACTGAGAGGGATCAAGAAGAAAGGTCTTAGAAATGTCCATGGACATCTGTTTCTTCTAGGTAGCTACCAACTCTCTAGGGCTATAGCCAAGGATCTGGGGATATAGGAGGAAAGAGCAAGTACAAGGTGAGACTTGACAAGCCTTGACAATCTGCCCATCACTGCCTTTGCCCATCACAACTTTCCTAGAGGAAGGACCACTGCTCTACTTCATTTGTCCAGATCTCATTCATGTTCTCCTTTTGCTAACTCTAACCCAGAGAGTTATAAGAAGAGGGATTCTGGAAAATGCCAGTTCCATCTTAACCAAGTTGACATAGCTCAATCCAATAGAAAATGTGCTCTCTAGAAGAGACTTTCAAATAGAAGGAGCAGCAGGTGCAAAGTCCCAGAGGTGGCACTATATTTGGTGTGATAAAAGTAGTGATGAACTGCTCAGACAATTTAACTGTTCATTGTTTATAGAACTCTTTAAAAGCATGTCTAAGTAATACTGTGTTACCTGTATTGGTAAGCTGAAAACCATAGCCTAGCATATTACATCGAGAGCACCCGATAAATGTTGAATAAATAAAAAATATTATCGTGGTCCTATTTTTGGCTTGGCTTGGTTTGGCTTTCCCTGCCCAACATTAAATTATTTGTGGGCAATTCTCCATAATGGAAAGTATTAGTAAGAAATAGCATCTTTCCCTCTACAGAAACTGAAGAGCAGAAATCCTGTCTTTCCCCACTCCACCAAAGTCCACATAAGGGCAAGTGAAATGGACTTGGCCAGTCAGATGAGTCCACCTAACTTTGAATCTTAAAAAAATAGCTCAAAGACATGGCTATGGTTTGTTAACAATCCTCAGTGGAGATGACAGCAACAAGAGTCTAGCACCCTCGCATGTCAAGTGGCCATCGTGGTGAATGGCAAGAATGGTGGTGGTGCCACTGTCTTAATCAGTCTGTGCCTGGGACATGATCTTGGCTAGTTCCCTACTACACTCGTTTCTTCTTACCAAATTTCCCATTGAATATAATGGGAATATAATGAATATAATACCTAAAGTATTATTATTCTGTGTGTTACCTAACATATTCTGTTACCAACGGATTATTTGTGTTAAACACATTAATATGTGTTACCAACATATTATTTTCCACAGAAGTTGACCAGAGTGAGTTTTGTTATTGGCAACTGAAGGTCCAGGAATGACTTGTAATCCAGAAAGCCTAAGAGAATGGGGTGGGGGCGGGTGGGCATTTAAGAGGGACAGGAATTTTTGGATTGTCTGTCTAATCTAAGGGAGCTAAAGGCAGAGTAATTTCCCTTTGTCTCCAGGAATGGAAATTGAGAAATTCATGGTAAGCAGTAACCAACAAAAGTAATAATAACAATGACTAAGCTATTGGCTGAGGGCACAATAAGGGCAAAATTTGGTGGATCATCACACTAGCCCATAGCCTATAACACTGAGACCATTAAGCATGAATATGTGATTCGGGGATCAAATAGCAGAGAGCAATCCAAACAGCTCAAAGAAAGATACTGACAAACTCAAATCCCTAAATTCTCTGCTCAAGGTATGAACTAAAACCTGGGAAGATTTCATGCCCAGGGCAGAAAGAATCTCTTATAAATGACATCTACCAAGCTGAGGCACAGAGAAAGCAAGTTCAAGCCAATCCTTGGGCTACCAAAGTGAAAGATAAAATGCCAGCCTCACCACACCAGTTGTCTTTAGCACAAAATGAGGGTACAGATTAAGAATGCTTCCTTAGAAATTGCAAAGAAATGTAAGGAATGCTTTCAAGAATACCTTGAAGGTCCAGGGATGTTCGTGTGGCTCAGTTCATTAAGCATCTGACTCAATTTTGGCTCAAGTCATAATCTCAGCGTCATGAGATCGAGCCCCCTGTCTGGCTCTATGCTGGGTGTAGAGTCTGCTTACTATTCTCTCTCCCCTAAGGGGGGGAAAAATCCAGCCTACACTGAGCTTTTGATAGCAGAAGCAGTAGTTCATCTCTTGTTCGATGAGGTTGTTCCTTGATTGTTAGAAGAATCTATTATTCCCTTGCCTGAAGAGATGCCCTGTAGAAGGAAATCGATGTAACTACCCTCCTCCTTTCATTGTCTTAAGATTTCTTATTAGAATCAAATTCATGAGTGTTTTAGGGGCTAGAAAGGAGGCAATTCCAAAGTCAAACCTGAGGTTAGAAGCAGAAAAAGCTGGAAAAAAAGTGTAAAAATGGACTTTGAGAGTGCTTCACCCAAAGGAAGGAGAACATAACACATCTTGCTGGCATCAGTAGGGTATCCTTTCAGGGATTCTGGATTCAGAGTATTTGAGGAATAGGAATGCTAGAGTGGATTTATCCATGTATGACCACTCCCTTGCTCCCAGTGGTTGCTGTGTTGATCTGAGCACACTGTCTTACCAAGTACTTGAGATCTACATTGATGAAGAGAGTGCCGGCATCACTGAAAAGTGGTTTGGTGTTCTTTTTCTATGGGTAGGAGATGCTAATGGGTCAAATTCCAAGTAAAATGGAGTCACTGATTTCACTGGGAAGAGGAAACACAAGTAGAGACAATTAGAAACAACTCACCTGCATTTGTAAAGTAGGTGTGGTTACCATAATAGGCAGCAATATTGCATCCCTGACTTGCAGGGATGAGTGGAAAGTGCCACTGACCTTAAGATACTCTAGACCCTAAGTAGATTGGCCCCTCATCAAGGACCTTCTTGATTTGCATAGCTGTAGGTTTTATGACACCAAGTAACATATTATGCTACTAATATTATTACCGTCCCTAATGCAATTCCCATATCTAAACAAACCCAGGGCTCCTTGGGCTTCCAGCCCTGGTAACCTTGGAAAGGGAAGCATGAATCATGTAAAAATATGGAATGTAGGGCTGTAACTCTTTCTCCTAGCCTTTCCCAAAGGTACCTGTGTCTTTTCAACAGGGTAAATATACCTCTGAGGAATTACTAGGTGTTGGCCTTAATTAAACTCTAAATCCTAGGACCCAGAACCTCCTGTAGCCTAACAGGTAGAATGAGAACTATGGAGTCTATTTAGAGATCAAGTGATAAGTGTAATTTTGACTCAATTTTGTTTCATAGTAAGTTCAGTGGAAACGCTGAATGCATCCTAGAATTTATGAATAGGGTGTTGGAAACATAGTCTTGGGAATTCACAGAATCCACATATGGGACTCCTAATGCATGAAGAATGAGCCAAGTAGGAAAGGCCAAGGGGAAGCCCCTGCAGTCCCCTCTCCCTAGCAAAATAGTAGATTAAAAACACTGTCATGTTCCTGGGGGCAGCAGTCACTGAGATCAGTGTCTTCACCAAAGAACTGGGAGATACCAAGATAATGATTCCCACCACTACCTGCCAGTTTGCACAACTCTGGGGCACTATTTAGATAAAAAATACAATGTGATTGACTCTCCCAAAGCTATTTGATGTGGTGACCCTGTAGAGGCCATTTAATTATTCAGTTTGGCTGATTGATAGAGGAGATTCTGGACTTTTTGAACCACACTATGCTGCTAAAATTGCCAGTGTCTTCTGAAGTAAGAGGTAATACATTGGAGATGATCAGAATTACTGATTGGTGGGAGCAAGCAGTCTCCTTCTCATCAGAATACGGAGAGTTCATGATGTGGGATTTCCCCCTTCACTTTATAGGTGGAGAAAATGACATCAGAGAGCAAAGTGATCCATCCATCCAGATTCACATAGCCATCCAGAAGCAGTGTCTGGTCTAATCCCCACTCCCAGTCTCCCACTCTGCATGAAAGCATCTGGAGTTCGCCGAGTTCATGCTGAGGTGGAAGGTACAGGTTGTGTAGACTTTGAGCTGCCACTAGAAGAAAATATGTTTCTGGGAAAGATAAGAGAGAGACAAAAATAAAAATCAAGAATTGACAACCAGCCACGAGTGATGCTCAAGATGTAATTTCTTCCCAAATCTGACATCATTTGGGAGCTTATTTTCAACCGAATGCTGTTTAGTGTCCGTGGGGCTTATACCAAGGGAACACAGTTGACAGATGTGTTTTCCTCTTTAGTTTCCAAGAAAGCAGATGGCGGCAGCCAACTCCCCAGGTGCCCAAGTGTGCAGTCTAAAGTTGTCTAGGTTTGGGAACAGGCCCAATCCCACAGACTCATCATCTGGGTAGGGAGATGATTCAATCCAATGACACTGGCCATAACCATTTGAGAGTCTTTTATGATGTAGTCCAACTGTACATCAGGGACTTGGCCAAGATGTAAAGGGATTTTTTAAAGACTAGCCACCACCCCCCAACTTTGAAATAAATAGAACATTTGAAACAATCTCTAAACCACCTGGGCCCTGGGATTGAATTTCATCATGCACTTTATAAAATACAAATCTTAGAAGTAATATACGACATTATCAACTAAGGATGTGCTCAGGTCCTATGATAAAGGCACTCTCAGAGTAGAGAGGAAGGTTAGTGAGAAGAGTGTGCAGAGCATTCTCCAAGGGCTATACCTGAATGAAGAAAGTTAGCCAGGGTCTCTGTAAAGCTTTGAGAAAACTGAAGAGTCCCACACCACGTTCTTTGAAGCCAGTGGGCTCTGGCTATTTCCTGCTTCTGGCTGGGCCAAGGGAGTGGTGGGGTCAATACTGGCACCAGTAATCACAGCACTCCAGAGAGATGATGGCTGTCTCTACAAGTTGCTCCCTGGGGAGGAGTTGGTGTTAGATCATGGGGTCTCTAGGGTGACAAAGAGTAGCCCCCAAATAGACTGTCTTCATCTGTACTATTCTGAACTGGACCTTTGCAGCTCCTCTCTGGCCTAGCTCATGTCCCACCTTCCATTACAAAATATTAGTGTCAACAGCTAACCCACAAAAAGCCAAAAGCTCTCATGTCCTGTATCTATAAGATGCCATAGCAAAGAAACTTTGGTCTCACTCTGGAAGCTTTGAATATTAGTGGGCAGTTGCATTGCTGATTTTGTCAAAGGCACAACACTGGACAATTTGTGCAGACTCCCACTCAGAAATACTTCTGAAAAATCCGCTGTAGATGTTTTCCTCTCTCCTCAAAGTCTCATTGTCATGGAAAATATTGAAAGTCCACCTACTTCTCCATTTCTCTCCCCTTCGCTCTCCCTCTCTCTGTACCCAAGTACTTCTTTGGTTTGTTGCTGGCCTAGTCCCATACCACTCATGCCCCCTTAACCCATCAACTTGCCACAGGAAGCCCAGTGGCAGATGTGGTTTAGATCCCTACTCTGCTCTGTGTCCTCTGGAAGTGGCCATCTTATTCCTGCCATATCTCTCTGCCTGCTTGGAAGCTCCATGAAGTCAGGAGGCTCTCTCATGGCCTGACAGCAATTAGTGTATAGTAAAGGTACTGTGAAAGTTTGTTTCTGCGACAGCATCATGGGGAGATAGAGGAAAGGGGCTTTCTGCCCACCTGTATTGAAATTCCGACCATTAGCACTCATCCACAGTACACCAGTAAACTGGTGCATTAATTTCCTAGGTCTGCTGTAACAAATAACCACAATCTTGGTTTAAAACAACAGAAATACATTCTTTCAAAGTTCTGGGGGCAAGAAGTATAAAATCAGGGTATTAACAGAGCCATATTCCCTCCTGAGGCTCTAGGGGAAAATACCTCTTCCCTCTTTGAGCTTCTGATAGGCTTCTTCCAGCATACCACCAAAATCGCTGCCTCCAGTCCCACAGAGCCTCCTCCCTCTGTGGCTCCATTCTGTTCACATAGCCTTATAAGGACACCAGACCTAGGGCTGGTACAACCTCTTCTTAACCTAACCAATTATCTCTACAAACACCCGATTTTTACATGAGGTCACATTCAGAGATTCCATGAGGACATGGATTCAGGGGGGGACACGCCAGCATTCCAGGAAATGAAAGCACAATATTTTGAGATCGAGAAACTGATGCTTCTTTTCATGATCTATTCTGCCATATAGTACACCTTGCCTCATTGCAAGGAGTAGCTAAGCATTTCAACTTTATATAGTACATTACTCAAGAAATTCCTACCCCTTCAGCCTCTAGGCCCGGCTAAAATAGTTTTATATTTCATGTTTCTCCATCTCAAGGGCCACAGAAGGCCGCATTAGAGTTTCCTGTCTGCCGGCAGCTAATTCACATTTGGCGCAGCCTAAAGCTCACATAATTTGTTGTTGGGAAGACCCAGCCAGGAAAAAAGAATACAAAATCATGAATACAAAAGTACTTTCAAGAGTGAATATTTATTTAGTGTAAGAAAATAAATCACCATAAGCTATAAATTTTTAAAAGCTGGCAAAGACCATAAAATCCTCAATTTTTGTTTCTGTTAATTAGCTTTTTACGTACGTTTGGCTGCATGGTCTTTTATTACCTCTTCATAGAATAATAATTTTGTAATATTTTCTGCAGAGGAAACAGAAAGATAATTGAGTAAGTCTTCCTCCCAGCATGGACCCTTCGAATTTGTTTTCATAATGGATAATTTAGAGAAAGTCTCAGCTTCACACCTTGTTATTAAGAATATCCTACAAATTTTCAGGATTATCATCCCATTGCAGAAAATCTCTACAAAGTTTCTTTCATATATGAGCTATAAGATTTCAGGACGTTTCAAGTTTTACTGTGTATGAGTCATCTTAAATATTTTTTGAATTGATGACATTCATTAACCAGTTTGACATTGATGTCCTCGTACGTCATATAAAGAGTTTAATGTTATGTTTTTTAAAAAAATTTCTTTCACCAAATCAAGGTGAATAGAATTACTGCTCATTTCAACAGGACACAATGAATGAGCACAAGGAATTCATCAAAATATAGCCACTGTTGAGCTTTGGCCTTTGTGTGTTCTTTTGAAAGTACAGATTATCTTATTCTTTATTATTTTTATCTCATTTTTCTTTTCAAATTTCTTTTCAGGACTGTCCTGATCCTCCTCCTCTTCTCTTTAGCTACACTGTCAACTTTACTCTATTTTCTTGGTTATTATGTTTCTTCAACTATCATCTAGTACGACCAACAAAGATTTTAAATTAGCCTGTGACTGTTTTTGGCATTTAACCAGTATTTTGGCATTCAACCAGTATTTTTTATTTCAGTTTACATTTTTTGGCTTCCACCAAGATAGCTCCTTCTCCTAGGATGTGAATTCAGGTATGCTCAATAATTCTGGAAAAAAAATAGTACAAAACTAATCCTAAATCAAGGCATACCACAAGAAATGCAAGTGCATTTTTAAATTGCCTCTATATTTTACCAAGCTACATAATTATATAATCAAATCATTCTTAAGCTACATGCAGTAGCTTATTAATGAGTACATACAGGAACGTTGTCCCTGAAATACCTCTCCATACAGCCTATTTTGTAGCATTGTTGATGATTTTAAGTATAATTGCTTCAGGAACCAACACACATTTTGTGAGAACCAGATGTGTCCAATAGAGTAAGATCAGATTTGCTAAGGTAGGATCTGAGACTTTGGGGTGTAAAGGAGAGACTTGGCACTCACCTACTGTTGTTAGCACTGATCTACGTCTGTGCCCTGGGACTGCAGGAATGCCCATAATTTCTGGTGGTATAGTTAATACAAAGGACATTCATAATTGCACATGCTGCCTTGTTGACTATATTCCTAAAGGGAAAGAACTTCCATTTTGACCAGGTGCCGAGGAGAATCAAATCTACTACTTACAATTTTAAACATCTGATCATTTTGAATATTTTCACAGACTACCTTCTGGCCCCACAGATTTCAAATGTTGTTTCTCTTCCACGGTCCATATCCTTCTGCTGCCCCAGAAGAGCACACGCATCCATACTGGAATCCCACCTCTGGTCTTGCCGGAGTACAGTGAGTAGAAGAAATAGTCCTTGAAGGCTTTCCTCCACCCAGATAGCTATCACAACTTCACTATACATGGAGGGGATGGGGAGTCACAGCAATTCGTCACCATAACCCCAAGAAAAAAGGCATTCCCAACCCAAATTCTAGCAATGCCTGCAGTTCTAATGCCAGAGGAAGTATGACATATTGGAAGGTACAGCAAAGAGGAAGTGGCTCGGACTGATTTAAGTGAAATGGCTTACTTTTGAACATTGTACAGATTTATACAACCATGACACATCTGCTGGAGGGCCTCTCAGAGGCTTGGAAGGCACTCGGACTAACGACAAACCCTAAAGCTTAAGGGTAACCTCAAGGTAAATTTCCTGTCTTCTTGGAGGTCATAAATATTCTTCCCTTGGATTCTGGGAGAACATTAAATGCTCAGGTTCACTCCTTTCCCAGTCGAATGTTTACTGACAAAGATATTATATATGTTAAATGATTGGGACTTAGGACACAGGAAAGCTCCTCATCACATGCTGGTATGTAAATGTTCTGGCCTCTTTGTAAGTGACTGAACTCTATGATCACACCTGGCTCCATTCAGTCGATATTGTTCAATTTCCACACCCTTCGACCATCATCTGTTCCAAGAAGATGTCGCAATAAGGACCCTTCAGAATCAAGGCCACACTCCAGGGAACAGAGACCAAAGCTGTTTCTAATCTTTTAAAAATTTTCATTCAAGGCATTTATTGATGGTCTGCTATGTGCCAGCTGCTGTTTCACATGCTGAAAAGAGAAGAGTGAGCAAGAGTGAGTTTCCACTCTCACGAAGCATGTGTGTGAGTGCACAGAGAGCAGGGGACACTGGGAGAGAACAGACAATAACCAAGGGGGTAAACAGATATCATATAAGGAAGGATATGAGAAAACATAACGGTAGGTTATAAGAACCATGGAGGAACGTAGAACATGGGAATCTGTAGTAGGGTAGTTTGCTACACTCTAGAGCACAATCGGGAAAGGTCTCTCTCAGAAGATAACATTTGAGATTAAAGATAAGAAATCAGCCGTACATAAGCAGATATGGGATATTAATGATAGAGATAGCAAGTTCAAAGGCCCTGAGGCAGGAATAAGCTTGGTTACAGGCAGAGAGAGATAGGAGGGCTGGAACAAGGTGAGAAGAGTGGAAGACACAACCTGGAGAGCTGGAATTGAGTTTATTCTGGGTGTGCCGAGGAGCCACTGGGAGTGATGGTTTTGAACAGGAGAGTGACATGGACTGCTTTATGTTCTCAAAGATCACTTTGGTTCACTGTATGGACACTTCATTGTAGAGCAGCAAGAATCAAAGCAGGGAGGTCAGGTAGGTAATTATTTCACTAGTCCAGTAAGAGAGAATGTTCTTTAGTTTGTCTTTTTTGTTTGTTTTAAGAAGGAAGGAAACCAAACATTTTAAGTAGGAAAACACCTCCACGAGGGAATTTGATTCATTTCTGAAGTTGTTGAACTTTATTTACTGTTGAAGAAAGGAATAACATCATATTCCCTTCATCACCCATCCCCTCTTTCTTCATCACAATAAAGTTACTTTTTCTTTTTTCTTTTTTTTTTAAGATTTTATTTATTTATTTGACAGAGATCACAAGTAGGCAGAGAGGCAGGCAGAGAGAGAGGAGGAAGCAGGCTCCCTGCTGAGCAGAGAGCCCGATGTGGGACTCGATCCCAGGACCCTGAGATCATGACCTGAGCCGAAGGCAGCGGCTTAACCCACTGAGCCACCTAGGCGCCCTAAAGTTACTTTTTCTGTGGCTGTTCTGCCAGTCCTCCCCAGTTCTCTCTGGGAGCGCTCATTCCCAGATCTCTCTGTATGCATTCAGTACACACTTCCTGACAGCCTCTTCTCTGCCTGCCGGGGTTCATGTGTGTGCTCTCCGTGGGACTACGGAGCTGGCAAGGAGAACACCCCAGTCAGAGAGACAGACAAAGGTAAAACTGAGAACACAAAATGCTACATGCTAGAGCAGAGGTTTTACTTTACAGAAGGGAGGGTGCCTTCTGGTTACTTTGAGTCCAAGAAGAAATAGGGGGTCAGTACCTGGAAGGCACATATAGAACTGGTGTTCATGGTGCATAGAACCACTGACTGGGGGTTCAGGGACAAGATGTGGCCCTGACAAGGAGAAAATCTAAGAACCCTGGTCCCAGGGCCCCAACCTTGGATGGAAGGAAGGGGTGATGGCTAGACCCTGTGCAGGGGTACCACCCTTTACCCAGGACAAGAGACCTTGGCAGGGCCCCAGACTTACAACTCAGGCCAACCATAGGATAGCTCAACTTAGAGCCTATGGGTGGTGGGCCTTGACTGGGACATAGGGAGTAAGGGCCCCTTCAGCCCTCAAAGAGCCTGAGTTGGGGGAAAGAGAGATGGAGAGCAGGAAATTGGCCTTCAGATCAGAAAATAACGGAAAATAAAGCTGGAGGGAGTATCCACCCACACTGTGTAGCTCCAATGCTAAGAAGTTTATTTTTTTAGGACCTTCCAACAATTTTGAGCAGGGAGAGATGTGGTTAAAAGCTCCACCAAGAAGATAAAGCTCGCAGCACGCACACGTTAACTAGCGAGGGGAGAGCCAGGGACAAGGAGATTACTTAGAAGGCTAATGCATGGAGCAGACAAGCTGCTTAAGTTTAAAGGGGTTTCATGAGAATCCCACCAAAGACGGTGGCCCATTTTCTATAACTCATCTGAACGAAAAGCCCTGGAAGACCTGGGACCAGGGACCTGCATTGCAGTCCTGGCAATCTGCTGTGCGGCTTTGGCAAGCCACACCCCCCTTCCCTGAGCCTCCCCTTTCCTTATCTCTATAACAGGGGGCTCCGATCAAAGGAACGCTTTCAGCTCTGCATCTCCATTTGCTCTTCGCAAATTCATTTCTACATTTGTAAGCACTTGGGAGAGACTGATAAGGCATTTTGATTGAAACCAGAGAGCGAAGGTGTCCAGGGAGACCCCTCCAGGCTTCTCCAGATGTGGGCCATTACCATGTAGCACTGAGGACTACCAGGCAGCTCAAACAGAATATTTGGGGAAATGACTCCAAACTGGCCATTTTTCCTTGTAAGGTTAAATCAAAGCATGGCAGGAATAAATTGTTCTCACAAGGAGATAATATTGTTTTTCCTGGCCTTGCAATGAGCTGGACACAGGGCTTTTGTAGGCCCTTCTCTATTTGCCGATTGCAGAGGCCGGAACATTGGGCTGTGTCCCCTTTCCTTTCTCTACACTGACCCCAAATCCTCTAGAATGCTTAGCAAATACACACATGGGCAGAGCACAGTGCATTGGGGTGTTAAGGGCTTCACGAGCATTGATTTGTCAGCTGAAGTAGTGAGTCAGCTTGTGTGCCTGGGAAGAATGTAGAGACCAGGATACTCCTGTTTGAAAGGAGGGCTGCCTCTGGGGCTGCTGGAAGTCCGTCAAGGTCAAGACCATCATTGGGACTCCTATGCATCAGTTTCTGTGGCTCAAACAAGGGAACAGGAGATGCCTCGTCTCTCCAATGATTTTGTTTTAAGCTTAATATCCTTTGTTGTTATTCCTTCTCCCCTCTCTCATATTTTTTAAGTTTTTATTTTCTTTTAAAGATCTTTCCTTAATCATTTCATAACATACGCATGTGTATGTATGTACACATATATATTTGTAATCTTTTACCTTCATTTTTTTAACTTTTTAATTCTTATTTTAACTTTTAAAAAGCCCTCTTTTTAACTTTTTAACCTTATAGGTTAGAGCCTATAGTCATCATTCTTTAGCTCTTTGTTTTCATATTTTTGTTCACTATTTAGGGTTGTTTTTTTTTTTTTTTGCCTTTTATCATATTTTAAATCTTGTCCAGGCTATCTCATTATTATATTTCAACTACTAGCCTTCATTTTACTTGATTTTTAATTCTTTATTCTTTTTTCTCATGAATATGCCTGTACTTAAAAATAAGATTGTTGAAATTTAAAATCCTCTCCTTTCCTTCCTCATTTTTTTCTGTCTATCTCTCCCTTAACATGCTTCTTTCTCCTTTTAATGTGTTCTTGTCACAGCATTCAAGAAGCATAACTCCTGAATTTTGTAAAAAAAAGGGGAGTTCATCAGATATAAAAGATGTATACACGCACAGATATATATATAGATAGATAGATAGATACACACACACATATATACAGACACACACACACACACGCACATATTTATATATATCCACACTACGTAATTCCAACCAAACAGGCAAAATTAATATATGGTGTTAGAGGTCAAAATAATAATTACCCTGGTTGGGGCATGAGAGCCAATCCACATCACAGATGAGTTCAAGATAGATGTCTTCAAGATACAACCCTAGGAGAAAGTGGGGGAGGATGTGGAGAGAGAAGACCTTAATTCCTCCTACACTAATAAGGATGATTGACCTCCTTTGTCCTTAAACCTTTGAGTACTCCAGAACCTATAGGTTATCTCTGCCCAGGGCCACAGTTCTGCCCGAACAAAGGCTGCCCCTGACACTTGCAATCTCCCTCATTCATGGGTCCCACCACGTGATCATACGACGGGCTATCTGCAGTACTTTGAACCATGTCTGGCGTGGGAAGTAAATGGCAGATGTAAACAAGATGTCATGCCGTGTTTCCATAGCTCATTTTCTTTTCCTCTCTCCTTGCCAGACCTGAGGCTTAGTAAGGAAAAGGGCATTGTCTGAGACGGAAGGGGGAGCTCACGGGAAGCATGAGGGAGGGAACCCAGCAGGTCAAGGTGTGTGTGCATGCGTGTGTGGGAAGAGCTTGAGGAAAGCTGTTGGGGGCGAGTTTCTTCTTCAGTTGAGATCTCTAAGATCTAGGCAAATGGAGTAGGCAAAAACAGGCGAGTGCTTGAAGCTGTCCTGCCCACATGGGTAAGGCCCAGGTGAGAAGCATGGAACTCCTGAGGAACTGAAAAATTCTCAATCTGGAAAGTTACATTTTACACCACCAGCACTTTAAACTCTATTGAGTTTCATCAAACTGTGCCAACACAGGCCACATGCCCAGTTGGGCGGGTGGCAGGAGGCCTCACCTGTGAAGAAGGGCCCTTGTCTGCTATCATTCTTGTCCTTCCGGGAGGCTCCATCAACCTTTCTGGTACATTTCCAGGAGCAGCCTCTTGGTGTGGTTTTCCCCATAACCTCCCCCTTGCATGTGGTCAGAGAGAAATGGGGATAAATTGCCCCACTGTGGATCAGCTGCGTGGCTCATTGGTTAAGCATCTACTGTTGGCTTAGGCCATGATCACAGGGTCCTCGGATCGAGTCCAGTGTTGGGCTCCTTGCTCTGCAGGAGGCTTGCTTCTCCCTCTACCTGCTGCTCCCCCAGCTTGTGAGCACACTCTCTGACAAATATATAAAATATTAAAAAAAAAAAAAAACACCAAACTGCTCCACCAAGTGCAAAACTTAGACGAGTATAGTACACCCACCCAAAGTATTGGGACCCAAGGTATCTCTGGACTTTGGACCCACTAGAAAAGAGTACAAGGGCCCAGGCAAGAGGCTAAGACGGCTCTTCCCTCCTTTCCCAAGTTCCTCAAGGGGGTTAATAAGGTCTCCTGTATACTATAATCTCTAAAGCAGCTGTTTTGTTATTAAAATAACAAAACAAAGAGATACAACTAATAAGCCAAAAAGGAGATAAAATGGAATCATAAAAAGAGTATTAAAGCCAAAAAAAAAAAAAGGCAGAAAATAAAGGAAGAGGGAGTAAAGAGCAGATGGAACAAATATATAACAAATAATAAGATGATAAACTTAAACCTAAGCATATTAATAATCACCTTAAATGTAAATGTCTACATGCATATAGCTACACACTTATAAACAAAACTTTAGCAAATCAACTTTAGGAGGTGGAGGGATGGGGTAACTGAGTGATGGATATTGGGAGGGTATGTGTTGTAATGAGTACTGGGTATTGTATAAGACTGATGAATCACAGACCTGTACACCTGAAACCAATAATATATTATAGTTTAATTAATTAAATTTAAATTAAGAATATAGGTATATATCTAAAAAGTCAATGTATCATGACCAAATATGTTAATCCCAGGATGCACTGTTGTTTTAGACTTCAAAATATCAGTGTAATTCACTATATGAACAAATAAACTGAAATATATATACTCATCTTAATAGATGCAAAAAGAATCATATGATCAAATCCAACATCCATTTGATAAAAACTCTTAGCAAACTGTGGAAGGAATGAAACTTCTTCAGTCTTATATAGGGCAGCTATGAAAACCTATAGCCAAAGTCACACTTAATGAAAAGACTGAATACTTTCCTCCAAGTTCAGGAACAAGACAATAATGTCTCCTCTTACCACTTCCAGCTGACATTATACTGGAGCTTCTTGCAAATACAATCAAGCAAGAAAATCAAATAGAGGGCATCCAGACTAGAAGAGATGAAATAGAACTATCTTTGTTCACAGATAATACAACCACCCATGTAGGAAATTTTATATACTCTACAAAAACACAGTTGTAACCACTGAGTTTAGCAAGATGGAAGAGCTATCAATATCCAAAACTCAATTGTATTTCTATATGATAGCAATGAACAGTTAGAAAAAAATTTAAGGGGCACCGGTGGTTCAGTCACTTAAATGGCTGCCTTTGGCTCAGGTCATGGTCCCAGAGTCCTGGGACTGAGCCCCACATCAGGCACTTTCCTCAGTGGGGAGACTGCTTCTCCTGCCTGCTGCTCCCCGTACTTGTGCTCTCTCTCTCTCTGATGAATAAATAAATAAAATCCTCAAAAAAAAAGAAAAAAAAAAAAAAAGAGGGACACCTGGGTGGCTCAGTGGGTTAAGCTCTGCCTTCAGCTCAGGTCATGATCTCAGGGTCCTGGGGTCAAGCCCCACATCTGGCTCTCTGCTCAGCAGGGAGGGAGCCTGCTTACCCCCACCACCACCGCCTGCCTCTCCACCTACTTGTGATCTCTGTCTGTCAAATAAATAAATAAAATCTTTTAAAAGATAAAATTAAAAACTAAAAAAAGAAAAGAAAAAAAATTTAAATGTAATTTATAATAACTTCAAAATGTATTTTTATGAAATACTTATGAGTTAGTATGACAAAAGCTGTGAAGAACCCATACACTTAAAATTACAAAGTATTGTGGAAGTTAAATAAGACCTAAATGAATGGGTAGATCTACCCTGTTCAAAGTCTTAAAGACGCGATATGACTTAACTGTTGATTCTCCCCATTTTTTTAAAAGATCTTATTTATTTATTTGACATACAGAGATCACAAGTAGGCAGAGAGGCAGGCAGAGAGAGAGAAGGAAGCAGGCTCCCCGCCGAGCAGAGAGCCCCATGTGGGACTCGATCCCAGGACCCTGAGATCATGACCTGAGCTGAAGGCAAAGGTTTTGACCCACTGAGCCACCCAGGTGCCCCTGATTCTCCCCATTTTGTCTTATTTACTCAACATATCTCAACCAAAATTCCAGCAGAATTTTTGTGGCCATATTTTATTTGTTTGTGTTCGGATTTTGTGGCTTTTTGCAGAACTTGACAGGCTGATTCTAAAATTAATACAGAAATGTAAAGGATTTGGAATAGCCAAAACAAATTTGATGAAGAACAAAATTGGAAGGCTATCACTGCCTGACTCCAGGAGTTCTTATGAAGCTACAGTAATCAAAGCAGTGTGACATGGACATAAATAAGCAACTGGATCAATGGAATTGGATAGAGTTCAGAAATAGACTTGCACAAATGTAGATGACTGGTTTTCATGCAAAGAAGCAATGACAATTCATGGAGAAAGGATGGTCTTTTCAAAAAAAAAAAAAAAGGTGCTGAAGCATATGCAAAATGTGAACTTTCATCTACACCTCATGCCATATGGAAAAGTGAACTCAATTATCATAAAAACTTAATGTAAAGCCTAAACAGTTTACTTAACAAGCATCGACTTGAAATGAATATAAGACTTAAATATAAGACCTAACTTCTAGAAGAAAATATTGGCAGTACGCTCCTTGACATTGGTCTTGGCAATGATTTCTGGGTTTTGGCCCCAGAGCATAAAAAACAAAAGCAAAAATAAATAAGTGGGACTACATCAAAACAAAAAGCTCCGCATAAAAAAAGAATCAACAAAATGAAAAGTCTACCTCTGAAATGGGTGAAAATATTTGCAAACCATTTACTGATAAGGAGGTAATATATAAAATACATAAGGAATTTATGTAACTCGATAGCAAAGAAACAATCTAATTTAAAAATGGGCAAAGAACCTGGACGGATATGTTTCTAAAGAAAAAGTCCAGGTACATGAAAAGGTGCTCAACATCATTAATTATCAGGGAAATACAAATCAAAACCACAATGAGATATCATCTCATACCTATTATAATGGCTATTATCAAAAAGACAAAACCATGAGAGACTATGGACTCTGAAAAACAATCTGAGGGGTTTGGAGGGGTGGGCGTGGGAGGTGGGGGGAACCAGGTGGTGGGTATTGGAAAGGGAATGGATTGCATAGAGCACTGGGTGTGGTGCAAAAAACAATGAATACTGTTACACTGAAAATAAATTTTTAAAAAATTTTTTAAGACAAGAAATAACAAGCATTGGCAAGGAAGTGGGGCAAAGGGAACACTTGTACACTATTGATAGGAATGTAAATTGGTATAATCACTCAGCAAAAAATATAGAGGTCCCTCCAAAAAATTAAAAATAGAACTAACTATCATATAGAGTATGATCCAGCAATCCCATCTCAGGGTATTTATCAAAAGAAAATGAAATAATTATCTCAAAGAGATATCTGCACCCTCATGTTCACTGAAACATTATTCACAATGGTCAAGACATGGAAACAAACTAAGCATCTATTGATGGATAAGGGGATATAGAAAGTGTGAATAAATAGCTGCAAAATTTAAACCCTGAACTATAAAGCTTTTAGAAGATAATATGGGGGAAATTTTTGTAGCACTGGGTCAGGCAAAGATTTCTGAGATCTAACAGTACAAACATGATCCATAAAAAGAACAAATAGATAAATTGATTGGCCCTGTTAAAAAATGGAAAAGAAAAGCCACAGACTGAGAGAAAATATTCACAAACACAGATCTGATAAAGAACTTGTATCTGAAATACAAAAAGAACTCCCCAAACTCAATAATAAGAAAACAAAAGCTCAATTAAAGAAATCAGAGAAGATTTGGGGATGCCTGGGTGGCTCACTCAGGTAAGCATCTGCCTTTGCAGGTCATGATCCTGGGGTCCTAGGATCAAGTCAACAGGAAGTCTGCTTCTTTCTCTTCCTTTGCCCTTCCCCCGCTCAGATACACACTCTCTTTCCCTCCTTCTCTCTCAAATAAAATCTTTTTAGAAAACTAATAAATAATTTAAAAATCAGAGAAGATTTGAACATACGCTGCACCAAAGAAAATATATGTATGACAAATAAGCACATGAAGAGATTCTCAAGGTCATAGTCACAGGGAAATGTAAATGAAATGAGAAAAACCCTGTAAGATATGACGATGTGTGGATTAGAATGGTTAAAATTAAAAGGACTAACTATACCAAATGTTGGCCACGATTTGAAAAACTAAAACTTTCACACGTTGAAGGTGAGAATGTAAAATGCTCTAACCACTTTGGAGAACAGTCTGGTAGCTTCTTAAAAAGTGTTGAGCATTTAGCTACCATATGACCCAGCCATTCCACTTATTTACTGGAGAGAGGGAAAAAAAAAAATCAATCCAAAGACTTGTATGTGAACACTCCCAGCAGTTTTTTTGTTTTGTTTTGTTTTTTTGGGTTTTGTTTTTGATGTTTTTTTTTTTTTTTTTTTTTTTGCCACAGCCAAAATCTTCCCCGATGTCTGTCAACAAACAGGTCAACAGAAACAAAAATTGCAGTATATCCAAACAATGGAATACAACTCAATGATAAAAGACAACACAAACAGGGATGAATCCCCCAAATAATTATGGTGGGTAGAATGAGCTAGATTTTTTTCAAAGAGTGCACTATATAATTGCCTTTATGTCAAGTTCCTTTACTTATTTGTGGAGCATAACAAATAGCATGGAGGACATGGGGAATTAGAGAGGAGAAGGGAATTGGAGGAAATTGGAAGGGGAGGTGAACCATGAGAGACTATGGACTCTAAAAAACAATCTGAGGGTTTGAAGGGGCGGGGTGTGAGAGGTCGGGGAACCAGGTGGTGGGTATTATAGAGGGCACAGATTGCATGGAGCACTGGGTGTGGTGCAAAAATAATGAATACTGTTATGCTGAAAATAAATAAAAAATAAATTTAAAAAAAAAGTAAACAAATTTATAGTGACAGAATGCAGATCAGTTTTAATCTGGAGTAGTGGAGAGTCAAGGTGAGAAGGGCCAGGAGGAAGGGAATATAAAAGCGGATGAGGAAACTTTTGGTAGTGATGGATACATCCACCATCTTGACAAGTATGTGCATATATCAACACTTATAAAACTGTCCTGTTTAAATGCATGCAGTTTGTATACAACAGTTATACCTCAACTTTTAAAGAAAGAAAAGAAAAATCTTTTTTTTCTGGGTGGCTCAGTCAGTTAAGTATCTGCCTTCGGTCCAGATCATGGTCTCAGTATCCTGGTATCCAGGCCTGCATCGGGTGGGCATCCTGCTGGACGGGAGTCTGTTTCTCCTTCTTCTTCTGCCCTCCCCAACCCATTCATGTTCTCTCTTGCCAGTGCTCTCTCTTTCAAGTAAATAAAATTTTTAAAAAAGAAAGAAAAAGAAAAATGCTCCAATGGCTTCATCTCATTACAGTGCCATTTGACTTTCATTCTGACCCCTAATTGTGGCCCACAAGCGCTACAACATATCCTGGCCCAGGAGTACCTCTCTCACCTTATCCTATTTGTTCTCTCTTCCCGGCTTCCTCTACTCCTTTTGCCTTAATGGCTTCCCTCCTCCTCCCTTCAAGCCCTTTCATACACCAAAAACATTCACTTGTTTCTCCCTCTTCTCCAAGACATCCCCTTGACTGGCTCTCAGCTTCAGTGCTTAGCACACCCATCACCCCTGATGAGGTCTTCTAGATGACTCAGATGGACGAGGTCCCACAGCACTATTCTTCTCTGCCATGCTGGTCTTACTTCTTCATAACATTTATCACCATCTGACAGCAGCTTATTTACTTATTACTACTTGTTTACTATTTCTCCTTCCAAAAAAGCAAATTCATACTTGAAAGGTAGAAACCTTCTCTGTCTTGTTCAATGCCTTATCTCCAGTGCCTGGATTATACTCTAGCACATGGTAGAAGCTACATAGATATTTTTGAATGAATGACTAAGTTCGGTATGCAATTGAAGTCTTGAAAGGGTTCACTTTTCATTAAATGTTAATGCTTTAGACATGGAGGAGAGCTTGGTTTTAGAGCATTTATCTTCCTAATTCACACCGTTAATCCATCCATCTTCCTGACTTTTAGGAATGCTTACTTTTCTCTGTTTACAAGCCAAGATCAGCTTCCTTGACATATATAAACTCCAGGCTGCTTTCCAACTGGGTCCCCGTGATGCCCCTTATGATACTGTAATTTGTCAAAAACTCAAGTTTAAAACAAAGAATTCAGGAGAGATTCCTTGTCTAAAAATGGAGGGTACCTAGAGGCAAAAGCAAGTATTCTGATGAGGTTGAAGTGTTGGGTTAGAGGAAAGAAGTTATATAATATTTTATATTGACCTATGAGCCAAGCAAAACCACTGTGTATGGCAAATGGTATTTGTCTCCTTTCTCTAAAGGTGAAAACTGAGTAAATCTTCTGATGTCAAAATCCATATTCTTTCCAGTAAGGAAAGTAGCTATAGGTAAAGCTAGGACAGGAGGAAGAATTCTGTTTTCAGCCATGATAAGCTAAGTTACACTATAATCTCAATGATCAAGCACAAACATATTTATTTCTAGTTCACACAAAGTCCCTTATCAGTCCAGTACTGATCTAGGACAGTTTCCCTTCACATCAGTTAATACTCAAGGATTCTTCATTTTTTTTAATTTTTTTATTTTTTATAAACATATATTTTTAATCCCCAGGGGTACAGGTCTGTGAATCGCCAGGTTTACACTTCACAGCACTCACCAAAGCACATACCCTCCCCAA
>NC_081570.1:44369856-44488231 GCF_022355385.1 Mustela nigripes | reverse complement strand
AAAAAAAAAAAAAAAGACTTCTAGCCTCCAAAACCAGGAGACAAACAGATAATGTCTCTTGTCAAAGACACTCACTTTGTGGTACTCTATTAGGACAGCCCAAGCAGACTAACCCACTTGGGATCCTTGCCCACTCCTAGCCTGCATCCTGGTCATCATTCTGGACAGGCCTACCACAAGTGCCCTGAGACAGGGAAACCAGACATTACACCAGGGTCACAAGGCCAGCAAGGAAAAGAGATGTCACCAGCACTTAGAAGTTAGATCATCCGCCAATCAAAATCACAATGGGCCATCACCTAACACCCATCAGAATGACCACTACCCAAAACCAGATAATAGCAAGTGTTGCTAAGGATGTGGGGAAACTGGAATATCTGTGAGTGGCTGGTGAGAATGTGCAACGGCATGCCATGGAAGACAGTATGAAGGTTTCTCAACAGTGAAGTAGAATTACTATAGGACCCAGCAATTCTACTTCTGGTTAGAGATCCAAAGGGAATTGAAAGCAGAATCTTGAAGACATACTTTCACACCCATATTCATTGCAGCATTATTCACAATAGCCAAGAAGGGCACGTCGCACAGATACCCACCCACAGGTGAACGGATAAACAAAATGTCATATGTAGAGACAATGGAGTATTCACCCACAAAATTAAGGAAATCCTGGCACGTGCTACTACAAGGATGAACCTGGAAGACATTATGCTGAGTGAAATAAACCAGTCACTGAAAGACAAATACCGTATGATTCTACATACCTGAGATCTCTCGAGTAGCCAAAATCGTGGAAAGAGAAAGTAGAAGGGTGGCTGCCAGGAGCTGGGGGGCCGGCAGAGTGGGGAGTTATTCAATGGGTATAGAGTTTCAGTTTCGCGAGGTGAAAAGTTCTGGAGATCTGTTATACAATAATGTGAATATAGTTAACACTACTAAACTGTACACCTAAAAATTAAGAGAATAAACTTTATGTTATGTGGTTTTTTAACCACAATTAAAAAGAAAAAGAAAGAGACGCTGGAGACCAGGTCACCTGGCTCCTGGCCCAGTCCTCTTCTGCATGGCGTGCCACCTCTTCCTGCCTGCATGGGGGGAACATGTCATGGGGACATGAAGGCAGAGATGGGGCTGATGGATCTATAAGCCAAAGGAACGCCAAAGACTATCGACAAAGGCATTCCATGCGGATGCTTTGCAAAGGACAAGGGACAGACTAGTCATTTGACAAAAGCACCACCCATCCATTAAAATGGAAAAGGGGACATTCATTTCACAACTCCTGGGGGGCTCAAAGGATCCCGGATCTGACCTGATCTTCTCAGCCACACTGTTGACAGTCCTCATTTCTCCATCCTGGAGAGGAGGAAGCTGAAGGACAGAAGGGAAAGGACCTGTTCCAAGTCCCCCATCTGGTGGGAGGCTGACCTGGGACCTCCTCCCACCACCCCAGTTGCCCGTTTGATGACTATTTTGCAAAAACCACTTGGCTTACAGAGCTTTTCGGAAACGTTCAAAGGGATAACTAGAGCTCTCTGCCACACACACTTATCGGTGTGCTCATCTGGTTTTTTTCCCCTCTCTTTTTATTTTTTTTTCTGGAAGGGAAAATAGATCAGCGAGGGAAAAATATTTTCTTTAGAGATCATTCAAGGTATTTGGTGATTTGGATTGCCAAATATCGCAAAAGAGAAATAAGTATGATGTGGGGCTGAGGATGAAAGTAAACATTCAACCAGTCCTGAGAGGCTTGGGAGAAGCTTTCAGCATGGCTCCTTGGCCACCGCCCCCGATGCTCACACAGCCTTTTGAGTTGGCAGATCCTGGGGAGGCTGCTCCAGGGTGGCCAAGGACACCTCTTGCCAACATCAGTTACCCTCTCAAATCCTGCCCACCGAAAACAAACCCACTGCCCCACCCCCAGTCCTTAGTGTGTTCAAATTTCTTTCCCTCTTGCCAAAACTTGATTTCCTGTTTCTAAGAAAAAAAAAAAAAAAACTTTTAAAAAACCCCTTTAAAAAATCTCCTTAAGGCAGCTTACACATCAAAGAGCTCTTAGAAAGTAGGGTTCTGTTTGGTTAAGTACACATGAATCAGAAAAAAATTCTGATTAAATTTTCCCTTTTAAGTGCTAAGAATTTTTACTGGACGTGGGCAAAAGGTTTTTGGACAAAGCACAGATTCTTGGGGGCTGTGAGGAATATTCATCTTGTCCAGTGAGCTCATTGCAGAGATGAGGACCCCAAGGCCCAGAGAGAGACAGTGATTTCCTAAGGTCTCGTGGCAAGGAAACATCAGAACCGAACCCCAGCCTGGGCACCTCACTCCCAGTCTGGTGGTGTTTCCATACTTCTGTCAATTTCTCTTAAGTTGGAAATTATAAGACTTTTTTCAAAGTCAGAGGTGATTAAAAGTTTGAAACATTCAGAAGGAAGGTAGCTACTGATCTCATTTTTTTTAAAGGTATCAGAGTCTAAAAAGAATGGCCATAATTCCCTTTACTGAGTACTCATCATATATGTGTATTATCCATTTAATCACCACAATCATTCTATGAGATATTTACTGTATTTTATTCTACAAAACAAAAAAAGAAAAAAAGAAAGAGAAAGAAAGAAAGACAGACAAAGGAATTTTTAAAAGAGGGGAGGAGAGGGAGAACAGGATTCTAATATTGGTTCGAGCTTTTGCTCTATTTCTTGTGGGTCCAAAATGTACAAGGCTCTTTCTCACACCAGGTATCCGATAACCCTCAAAGCAGTTTTACGAGGTAAATATTATCATCTCTGTCACACAAATGACAAGAGCAGATCTTAAAGAAATGTGTCAGCTCTCCCAATTTCTTACCACCGGTGAGTGGTAAGCACGGGGTTTAGAACCAACATCTGGATGGCAAAGACCACCCTCTTCCTGTCACTTCACAGGGCTGTCTTGAGGGTCAGATCAAATCATGGGAGGGAAAGCCTTCTGGAAAACTGTAAAGAAGGTAACCTATTTGAAGGATAATCATTTGAATCCTAAGCTGTTGTATTTTTCTAAATTTCCACTCTGGCTTTTCGCAACAGGATCCCAGAGCCAGCCAATGACCAGGGGCCCAAGCCTCTCAGCTGAAAAACATTTTCCAAATAAAAGATTTGATTGAACACACTCTTGTTTTCCTTGGGCGGGTCCCAACCACCCAAATGTTTAATTGGGTTGGAAATTTTTGATCCTGATGGCCATTGTAGGAGGCAAATGAGAAACGTGGAGCCTTGCTCTCTGACCCTGAGAAAAGAAGGGGGCCCAAGAAAACCACAAAGAGCAGTCACCCCACTAGCAGCGATGCTATCCAAATAGCAGCATTGTTAGATCAAATGCTGGTTCATTAGCTGGCCTGCTCACTTGTTTATTCTAGGTTGTCCTATGAGCACCTTCTGCAAGTCATACCCTGCTTCAGGCATACGGAATACAAAGAAATAGCTACAGTCTTTCCCTCAAGAAGCCCACAGGGCTGAGGACTTGGATAACATCCGACATGAATGTTCCCCTGCCCTTCCTATTCAAAACTTACTCTTCCCTTTTCTCTAGGCCATAATTTACGTCAGTGTTAGGGGCTGAGTTGCGGACCCCCAACCCGACCACCAAATTCATAGGCTGACGTCCTAACTTCTTTACCTCAGAATGGGACTGTATTTGGAGACAGGGCCTTTAAAGACGTAATTAATGTGAAATGAGGTTGTTCAGGTGGACGCTGATCCAATATGGCTGGTGTCATGGTAAGAAGAGGTTAGTACACAGACACACACAGAAGGAAGGCCACATAAAGACACAGAGAGTAGAAAGCGGTCTACAAGGCACCAAGAAAGGCCTCAGAAAACCAATTCTGCCACACTTTGATTTCCTCCTTTGAGCCTCCACAACTGTAAGACAATGAATTTCTGTTAAGACACACACTCTGTGGTTTTTGTTAAGGCAACTCCAGCAAACCAATACAACAGGCTAAAACCTTGACTCTGATCTGCTGGTTATACGTATTATTTTGGTGTTTATTGAATTAAAAAATAATGATAAAAATAACCCTGGTTCAACCCTCAATAGGTTTTGCAGTCTTCAGGGGAGACTGGCATTTTTTCTTCCTTGTTCTGTGCTAAGTGCTAGGGATGGAAATGTTGTGAGCCTTCTTCATAGAGTATTTTAGTGGGGAACCAAGCTGACATCTCATGCATTGTGATTTAAGTGCTGTGATAGGAGACTGCAATGTTCAGGGTGCAAAGGAACCTCCTAACACAACTGGTGGAGGGAAAGGGTCAAGGGACTCCTCCTGGACAAGAAACTCCCCAACTGTCATGAAGTACAAACAGCTGTGACCAGGAGAGGATGGGGACAGACCATTCCAGGCATGTGCACATGCAATGGGCATGAGTGGTCCAGCCATGGCAAATCAGTGCATGTGAGGGAATAGGAAGAGAGAAAGCCCCAGACTGAAGCTGAGGCCAGGTCACAGAGAGGGTGAGGGCCAGCCTTCCATAGAAGAGGCACTTGAGTGTTCAGTGAGCTGAATTGAAATGACTGCCCCTAAACATGGCATACAGACCCACCCACTGAGAAGAAACGAGCCCATTTCCTTTTCTCCTCTACTCCTATCAACCTGGCCCCATCCTTCCCTCCTTCACACCACCTTCTTTGTGAAATCTGGCCAGAGCTTGGCCTGGAGGTGGTCTTTCTCTTCATTGTGGTCACACCAATGCTATTTGTTGAAGGGTCCTGTGGGATAACAGAGACTCATCAAGTCAGCAGACCTGGGATCCAGTCCTGGAAAGTTCTGGGACCTTGGGTGAATCACTCCAGTTTTGAAAGCCTCTGTTTCCTAATCTTTGAATTGAAGTAACAAGACCCATCAGTATCCATCATCTTTTTTCTTCCTTATTATGATAGAGCCTCCATCTCATTTTAGCTGGACACACACAGCCATGAGCTGGAGGCTGGGTTTCCTGGCCTCCTTTGCAGTGGTGGTGGTCAGAAAACTCAGCTCAGAACAGTGGACATGAGCAGAAGTGAAACAAGCAACCCCCAAATCACTCCTTAAAGACAGCTTCACTACTTGCCAGGGAACCTCTTCCATTCTTTCTGAGGGCTAGGAAATGGAAGCACCCAGAGCAGGTCCCAAAGCCACACCATGCAGGTGATGGACTGACCTACCAGCCAGGGATCCTGAATATACCCCACACCATGTCCCCCTCGACTCTTTGTAAGATTAGACATCTGCTTTGTTTATATCACAGAAACCTCGGTCTCTTTGTGCAAACACTTCATCTGTACTCTAAGTAACCCAGAGCCTTCTTTTGGAGACTATAGATAATATCTTCAAAGCTACTTGATGTGTAGTGGATCTGTGATTAGTTGATGCTAATAACTATTATTAGGATGGATTAATAAGGTACAGTGGCTTGCTAGGTACGGCTGGCAAGGAAAAGGGAAAGTTTCTCAGACTCTGAGATTTCTCACTCAAGAGTCTAGGACCATGGGGCGACTCTTAGTAGTGATGGGGACAGAGTAAGGAGGAGCCAATGGAGAGGGGAAATAAAGGCAGACTTCAGCTGTGTTGAATTTTAGCTGCTGGCAGGATTCATGGAAAGAGATGCCAGCAGGCAATTTGAAATTCAAACTGAAGTTAGGCCTAGAAACCAGGAATTGTTGAGGGGAGTCAGGGAAGCTATAGGACCGGATGAGATTTCTAAGAGAGAGAGCCACAGACCCAAGTCTTAGAAGGATGCTGAGGAGACCAGCCTGTCTGGAGCAAAGATTTTTAAGGTATAAGGGAGAGAAAATAATAGAAAAGCTGGGTTAGATCTTATAGAGCAGCAGGAGGCCTGCTGAGTTCGTATTTTACTCTAAAGGCAGTCGGGGGGCATGACAGTTTTGAATGAGGAAGAAGGTGACAAGGAAGCTGCCTGTCCTACCAGAGGAGCCCTGGGTGACACAGAGGAGTGCACTTCATCTCACCAGGCAAACCACTGCACTGGGATTTAGCAGACATGTGCAAAGTATAGGAACAACTTCACTAAACATTTGGCCTCTAGGTGGTGACTTGTGAGATGATATACTTTTTTTTTTTTTTAATATTATTTTTTTTTTTAAGATTTTATTTATTTGAGAGAGAGACAGAGAGAGCATGAGCGAGGAGAAGGTCAGAGAGTGAAGCAGACTCCCCATGGAGCTGGGAGCCTGATGCGGGACTCGATCCCAGGACACCGGGATCATGACCTGAGCCGAAGGCAGTCGTCCAACCAACTGAGCCACCCAGGCGTCCCTGATATACTTTTTTAATATAAAGACTGGATGAAGTTAAATGTTTTAAAAGGGCCATGTGTGTTGAATTAGGTAAGTCAAAGCACTTTAAGGTTGAATCTTTTGGGGCGGTTCTATGGCGACAATGAGAGCAAAGATTTGACCAGAGTGACTCTATGGATTGAAAAATAACATCACAAAGGAGGTGAGAAGACAGGTGTCTCCCATTCATTCTTTTGGTTCTTCAGTCAACAGAGAGACATTGAGGGTGTACTTCATGTCTGTGTATGCTAGGTGCAGAAGGGAGGGTGGACAAGAGACTAATCTATTGGGAGTTGAGGAGTTCATGGTGGAAATTAAAGCTGAATGAAGGAGTAAAAGTGAAGGGGGCAGCTGCGTTATCTCAGAGAAGTTCCCTCTGAAGCAGTCTTTGAGCCCAGTAGGTGAGGGGACCCAGGTGGGTCTCAGAAGCAGAAGGAAAAGCAAAGGTCCAGAGATGGGAGAGGGCATGACATGAATGGCCATAAGGTCAGAGCCAGCAGCAGAGTGAGACAAGTGCTTAGATGCAAGTTCAAGGAGACACTCACTCTCAGGGCCATGCAATTGCCAACCCAGAAAATAAGTATCTCCTAACATCCTGGGCCCAAGCCACTCTCCTTCCATTCTTGGGTCGTCTTAGTCCAAATCCTGGTGGCAGGAGCTGAGTGTAGGATGTGGGGAGTGGCAGCAGGCCCCAGGGTGGCCACTACTACAGGAGATCTCTACCAGGAAGCCCAAGCCATAAATGCTCATTTACTTGTTCTGCCTAAGAAACCTGACTTACAGTTCCCAAGAAACCCTGCATGCCTGGAGGGGTCACCTAAAGGGGAGGAAGAGGGTTTGGACTCACTTCTTGATATGCTAGAGGATCTTCACTAAGGAGAAAGGTCCAGGCCTTTGTCCCAACATGACATGGCTGTAAAACCTCAAGGAAACCCCTCCCCCACTCTGGACTCCAATTTCCTTTCATGTAGCAACAAAGGATTAGATTTGATGAACTCAAAGTGCCTCACCATCACCCCCCAGGTCTGAAATGTTATGATTCTAAGAACTCAAAATAAACCTCAGTTTTCAAAAGGAGAGAGGTGTCTCAAGGAAGCTATCAAATGTTGGAAGAAAACAAACCCATTTCTCTTCTTCCTCAAATGCTTCTAAGATACATGGGAGATAGTTTCAGAGCTCTAGTTGTGGGATAAATTTCTGTCCATGGAGGAAAGAGCCTCTCTAGGTGTGTGATGACCTAGCTATCACCAATAGCCTCTAAATCTGCCATTCTGGGGAGGATTCCCATGCTAGCACATCACTGACCAGAATCATGGTGGACACTCACGGGAGGGACCACTTCAGGAGTCAGCAGATAAAGAACAATGTTCTATTTTGAATGAAGCAGTCCACTTGAAGCCAATGTTTCCATTCTTGATTCCCAGCCAACACAGATATAACTGCCCCATTACCTGTCTCTCTTAGGCTTTCCACAAGGCCTCTTGCCCCTTCCACATTTCTAACAATCTCCCAGGGGTTTGGGGTTTTTGAGAAATTTCCATTTTGATATCTAATTTGACTTCTGCACCCAGGATCTGAGGCAGAAACTATCATTGCTACTTTCTAAACAAGGACAGTGAGGCTTTCAGAGAGAAGAGCTACAAGAACCTCCCATGTGGGTATCATTCCTGAAAAGCTGGCAGCAAGACTCTATCAGGTTGATGCCATGAAATTTCATGACAACAGGCGGTTAGTGACCAGAAATACCCCTGTCTGTTGCATCAGTGAATCAAATCTCAGGTTTACACCTTATAAATATCTATGGTCTCTCATAGTGTCTCGGTATAACAGATAGCTGGGACATAGATGCCACACCATCCCTTCCACCATCCTCTACACCTTTGACTTTAGGTTCTTGGATGGATATCAACTCATTTCTCCTTCCACTCCCCCTTAAAAAGTCCATGCATATCAGCTCCAGCAAATCAATCCCATGCCACTGGTTCTGCCATCAGCCCAACTCCAGTGCACATCTGGGCTCCACTGGGTCACCCCTGCTATATGCTGCCCTAAGGAAAATCTTTGCAGGTACTCAGAGTGGCCTCCACCCTCTAAGGGTAGAAGGATAGAAACACATAGATCCAGGACACCAGCTTCTCTAATATTCCACTCCTGACTCACAGTGCCCTGCCCAGAAAGGCCTTTCGGTCTCACACTGCACAAGTTCAGAATGCCAGGATTTAATAGATGTGTTCACATATGCAGGATGAGCCAAAGAATAGAAACTCTGTCCCATCTAGCGGGAACGCCCATGACAGACGTGCATTCCCTGAAATAACCTGATAGCCAAAGTGGGGAGAGGCAACAGTGAGGGAAAGAAATGGTGGTCTCTCAAGTCCAACAAAACACAATTGTACACTTGCAGAGCAAGGCCTCTGGGGGTACCACCTAGAGGAGGGTAGACCCAGGACAAAGGCAAGCAGGTGGCAGAAGTTCCCTTAATAAGTCAGTTTGGTTTTGATCCAGGTTTTGGCAGCCAAGGATCTGTCTTATAGAAAATGGAAAAGCTCAAGTTCAAAGATTTAGTCTCCTCTGCAGGAGACTGCTTCAGTCCAGTTGAATCAAGCAAGTAGTGAAAGAATTAGCCTTGAGAAGAGCGAGGAAGTTCAGGATGGATTCCAGTTTGACCTGGGAAAAAAAAAATCTTCCACCTGCCTTGAACTTCATGAAGTGCTTTCATTTGCTACTCTTAGCTCTGAACCATCCCAACAGCCTTGTAAGTGATGACTTGTTATTTCTATTTTTTGCGCGGAGAAAACTGAGGCAAAAAGAAGGAAAGTGATTTACGCCCAAGGCCACATGGTGGCAAGTGGTATAGCTGGAATTCTATCCAGGTCTGTTTGAATATGGGGTGTCCAGCCAGCATAGCACATGCTTCCAAACAACCCGATGAAGTAGGGATTTATCACAGCTTAGATTCAAAGAGGTTAGCCCAAGTTTACACGGACAGTAAATCCAACACTAGGAGGTAACCTAAGTTTCTTAGCACCAGAACTAGGCCTCTTCCCACCACACCACACTGCTTTGGTGACCACTCTCTGCCTGTTCTACACCTCTAAATGGCCAAAGCAGCATCTGGTATAGAGTAGGTGCTAAATATATACTTGATGGTTGAATGAGTCCTCTTTGAAGTGAAGTTTTATTAGGAAAGCAATCGATGATCTTCACTAAGCAAGAGAGTCAGTGGTTCATACTGTGCAGGACCTAAATCTGGATTTGGAGCACAGCCCTTGACTTAGCTGTGAAATACATCCCCGGCCCCTCCCTTCTTAAGAACAGGGACAACTGGAGAAAGAACCCACTGTTCCTCTCTGGAATGAGAATAAAACCATAAATTAGGCTTTTCTGGGATTTTTTTAGGGCGATCAGAGAATAAACTTGGTACTTGACTACATTCTGATATCTAAGAGCACAGGCCTCTAAGAGGCCAAGCACTCCTTTTTCTCCCTATTATCTGTCCCTTTGTTAAGGTATGGTGATTAACCAATTAAAAATTATAGAAGAACTGCTATGCTTACCTCTAGGGAAAATTCACTCATACATCCCTCTCCTACATTCTTTCGAGTAGTGGGCAAAGCACTGACATCTGAGGGGTGGGAGCTTGTGGAGGGTAGTGACTGGAAAGGGGAAGCCATGTGCAGGCACTCTTCCACACCAATCCCTTTTAATCCTTGCTGTCCACCTACAAAGGGTCAAGCCCCATTTCACAGGGGAAGAAATTAGGGGTCAAAGAAGGGCTGGAATTACTAATTTCCCCACAACTAGTAAGTGGCAGAGCTAGGATTTGAATCCAAGACTTCCTGAACTCAGAACTTATGTCCTTTCCCATATACCTTAATTAATGTCTACTCATAATAGGTATAATCGCAGGGAAGCTGCTCCACAAAGGGCTTCACTTACTTTTTCTTTACTTAAGATTTTTTTTTTCTTGTCAGACAGAGAGAGAGAACACAAGTAGAGGGAATAGTAGGAGCCCAATATAGGACTCGATCCCAGGACTCTGGGATCATGATCTGAGCCAAAGGCAGATGCTTAACCAACTGAGCCACCCTGGTGCCCCAGGGCTTCACGTACTTTATCTTCCAGTGTGTGAGGATCAAAGTTGGTAGAGAGTAGGGATGAGAACTTTCATTTTATAAGTGAGGACCCACAAGCTTAGTGTTTCGAGTGATGCATATATGTAACATATGCTCCATATAATTCCTATTTTGTAGAAGAGGGAGCTGAAGCTCCAAGCCAATCAAGTTGCATAAGCATTTACACATATTAATATTATGCTTTTACTACGTGCAGATTCTGTGCTGCATTTGTATTTCTCCAAACCTCAGTGGCTTCTTTTGTAAGATGGGAACAGGCAGCTGAACCAGAATTGATCAGCTAGGAAGGGCTGCATTTGGAACCTGCATCTAGATTTTTCTAATTTTCAACTTGTTGAACTTGGTTATGTCACAAGAATCTCAAACTTTTAACTATTTCCTTCTACCTTGATATCCGAAAACATGTGGCTCCTGAAAGCACCTTGATGGAGGAGCTAGCCAGGGTAGATATTTGGACAAATACTTCCCCATGTCTGTGTAGGATGTCTTTGGCTCTGATGCTTATATAAATCCTTGATTTGTGAAATCAAAACTATTCATTCCACTAGTGCAGGAAGGTTGCATCTGAATAAATCCTGCCTGGCATGTCGCCTATGAGATGGTGGGAGGGAAAACAATCTATTAACTTCCTCCAAGAGAATGGACAAAGGAGGCCCTTTTGGCCAGGGCTCTATGCCAAGTACTTAAAATTAAAATGGTCTTTGTCCTCTTGGGGTACAAGAAAAGCTATATTGGACAAAACCACGGAAGACATAGTCAGAAACGCTTGGCCAGTCTCTGTAGAAAGATTCCTTTCCAGCCAAGGTTGTTGAGAACCAGTCATGAACTTAGGGAAGTTCAACAAAATGCCTAGGGAGCACACGTGTGACCCAGGCACAAACACTGACATGAGCAAAAGCTTGAGTTGAGAAGTTGGAGGCTAGGGCCACACTGGGAAAGATGGTTAAAGTCTAGACCAGAAATCTGGACTTAACCTACCAGACGGTGCTGCAAGTTTTAGTAGCCAAGAAATGTAATCAGAACAGTTTTAGGAAAAGCATATTTATTCACCTACTATTATTCACCAACTTATTCTACTAATTCACCCACTATCTGTTGGTGAAGTTGTTGGATGCTTTGCCAGGCATGGCGTCTTTTCATACAACTCTTACTGGGTAGTCCCTGTCCCTTACTGGGACTGCACACACAGTCTAGTTCATGGACATTTTGGACGTTTCCAGTGTGGGAAGTGTTGCAGGAGCGATGTGTGTAAGCTGTTGCAGCCCCGAAGACAAGGGCTTGAGGGCAAGTGGTTCATTTAGGAGAAGCATTCACAGGGCATTGAGGGAATGAGACAGGAAAAGGAAACTAACACCACTGGAGTGACTGAGTCTTAATCCCCCTGGATGCTCTGGGAGATGGTACAGAGTACATCTCAGAGCTGTCCCACCTAAAGTAGGAGAAAGCTGGGCTATTTGCCTACCAAATCCCATCCTTCATTGGCTCTGAGCCGCTCTCTGGAGGCAGGAATGGCCAGGCTGCTCCCAGGCTATGCTCTGCAGCCAGAGAAAGCCCTGAGGCAGATGGTCCCAGAGACTAGAAGGGTGTATGGGAAGGGCAAGTCCTGAGGGGATCCAAGCAGGGAGGAGATAAGCCTCCTCCATGGTTCCCTGGAGGGACAGGGAGGACACCATTACACAGCTGGTCCTGGAGCCAAGGTGGGGGGTGCGGGGGACCAGCACAGGCTCCCCAAAGAAAGTACCATAGATAGTACACTCTGGTAAGTAAAATGAGAGAGGGGAGAAGGAAGAGTGAGTTATGTTGCAGAGCAAGGAGGTAAGGGCTAGATCACAAGGACATTGGGCTCCCTGCAAGGGCTTTAGATTTTCTTTTGTGCTCAAGAGGAAAGAATTTAACTAGGGTGCGACATTGTCAAAATAGCCTGCTTCTGGGAAAGAGAGATGGGGAGGCAAGACCTGGAGGTAGAGACCATGAAGATGTGGGGTAGGATGGGAGGACACCTGGAGGGGAAGGGAATTACAGGCTTGAGCTAAGGCAGTAGCTGCAGGATTAGACTGGAAGGAGATGACAGGAGAGAGAATTAGAGAGAAGACACTATAGGTTGTCCTCCCTGCCTTTAGAAGGATACGCAGAGTTTGCCTGCTAAGAGCGCAACAAATAAGGAAAAGGAGCTGAAGGGTGGAACCCAGAGGCACTGCCACAACCACATTCAGGGCCTGGAAGAAGAAGAGCCAGCCACAGAGCAATGACCTTTGAGGACATCCTGGTGCCCTCCTACAGAAGCTGAGGGAGGAGCACAGGACAGCCATCATTGCTGGTCAGCAGAGGTCAGGGAGAGGGAGGCCTGTGCCAAGATCATAGCTGTTGCTCATTAGCAGGAAGGTGGCTGCCGACTTTTTGACTTCCTCAGTGAGGGAGCAGTCAGGTGACTGGGTGACAGCAGTAAGGACTGATGGAGCTATGGAGGCCAGTGGGGTCAACCAGATGGCAGAACATCTGGTCATGAGTAAATGAAGAGTGTCATGTGGCATTGATGGGTACAAGTGGTATGGAGTGATCAGGGGATGCGAGGTATGGGAAGACCATGAGGCATCTTCAAGCCAAGGAGGCCAACCAAGCTGCAGCCTGGGGAAGAGACCAGAAACAGAAGAGGTTAAAGATGAAAAAGGAAGGACTTCTTGAAGGAGGAATCAGTGTCTGGTGGAAAGAATTAAGTAAGCCCACTACTGCCATTAAACTTGGGCGACTGCAGTAGCCAGCCCCCAAGGTGAATGGGTCCTACCTCCTGGAATTCACAACTTCGTGTGGTCCCCTCCCAAAGAGTATCAGGGCTGATCTGTGTGACCACCAGAATATGGCAGAAATGATGGTATGTCATTTTCACGGTCAGGCTAACAAAAGATCCTACGGTGTTTTTTTTTGTTTGTTTTTTGTTTTTTGTTTTCTCTCTCTCTCTCTCTTCACTTGCTCTGAGGGAAGCCCAAGTTCTGTTATGAGCAGCCCTATTTGGATGCCCACATGGGATGACTTGAACCCTCTGCCAACAGCCCTGTGAGTAACCTTGAGCTTGGAAGTGGACGGCCCAGCCCAGATGACCCCAGCCCGCTTCATGACTACAGCGTCATGAGGAAGCCTGAGCCAGGGCCGCCCAGCTAAGCCCCTCCCAGCTTGCTCATCCCCAGGTACTGGGTAAGGGAGTACTTGCTGACTCTGTTATGCCACTAGGTCTCTGGTTCTTGACACAACCAGAGATAACTCACACAGTGATCTTCCTGGAATGATTGCTGCGACAGTAAAATGACCTAAAGAATGGCCTGACATAGGGCCTCATGAAATTGTAGAGGAGAGAAAAAGAGGCAGACTCAGAACATCAGGTGGGATGAAAGGCCACCCTCCTTCTGAAATCAGAGGCAAAGAGCAGATCCTCCAGGTCCTGATCTGTAGTGAGCACTCTCCAGGCCAGGCACCAGTGAGAGGACCTGAACCCACGGCAGGACGGTTGCATCATACGGCTTTTCCATTGACTTAGTAATTCGGTGTAGATGCAGATCTGAGAGGGGAGAAGGGAAAATCAGGGCCTTGCTCAGGGCAGGGCTTCGGGTGGCAGGACTTCAGGAGAGGTGTGGAGGTGCTGGGCGCGTGACAGGAGGAAGGTGGGAGCAGAAAGCCAAGGCAGGAGGCCTCCTCAGCAGGGCAGCCAGCTCCCTTGGGCACAGGAGAGTTCCCACCTGTGTCTAATTGAAGGTCCAGCTCACTTTATGTCCTTTTAAAGTAAAAAGTTAGGGATGTTCCCAGGCCATCTGTGTTTACAAAAAAGGGCCATTTTTCCACCTCCTGATATCCAGAAAAGACACTCTAAGAAGAAACAGAGCATGCCTCCCCAACCATTGCCTCCTCCCTGCCAGCAGGCCCAGCTTGGCTCCATGCACCTCCATCCATAGATGATCAATGTATCGTGTAAAGTGCTCTGAGGAAGGGAGATGTAGATATCCCAGTGCCATTCAAGTTCTCTAAGAAACACCCGCAGATGGAAGCTGTGGTCTGAGCCATCTTCCTTTTGTCCCCAAGATTAACTAGACATTAACACTGTTGACTTCCCCAGAAGGCAACCAACCACATGAGAAATTTTTCATTAACACATTATTATGAGTATTTTTTAATCAACTAAGTTATCACCTCATTTCCAAACTGTTTTTGTTTTTTCATATCCTAGAAGTACAAAGAAATCAGTGGTGTAGACCTTTAAGTACACAGAACAAATAAACCTAAGGAAATTTTATAATAGAAAATAAAGCAGGATCATTAATTGATAATGTTTTCCTATGTGGAATCATTATTTTTTTATGAACATCACAGCTGACAAGCGCATATTGTACGTATGTTGCAGTTTGCAAAACAATTCTTCATTTAGCCTTCATACCATCTCTGCACAATAGCAGGGCACGGACCCCACCCCTTTTCAGAGGAGTTACAGGCCTGTGGCGAAGCAGGAAGGTAGTGAGGACAGGTGAGGGCATCCTATGTCTTGCTCAGCCTCAGTTTCCTCATCTGTGTAAGGGGGACAGGAAGAGCACCGACTTCAACTAGTTAAAATTCTCATAGTGCTTAGAACCTAAATTTGGTCAGTAAGCAAATGACACTCGTTTATTTTCATGCCACTTTATACTATAACTCTGTAAGGATTAGAAGCAGTGTTTATAGACATGCCAAACATGGTACCCAGAACATAGAAGAGGTAAAGAGGAGGTTAATTTTGAAGAGGTAAAGCTGGGATTGTGGGGAGTTTCTCATTCCTTAATAATTAATCTTTCTTCTGCATTCCAGGTACCTGGGGATGGGATCAGTGAGACACGTCTCTTAGCTTTGAGAATGAGTACACTAAATATTAATTAGAAAGAGAAGGAAGGAAGGAAGGAGACATGAAAATATGGGAACATTTTACTGTCTGCCCTAAGATGATGCCTGGCTGTATTCATGTTTTTGAAGATTCAACACGTTTCTCTGCATGAAACTTAGGGGAAGCAGGGATCATGAATCTGTAATAGTTCAGTGTCTCTCCATTTTCTTAAGAAAAAGCCATCCCTATATCCTTACTCAAGCCATCCCTAAATGGTTCCTGCCTCCTTTTCCAGCCACCGTTCCTCTGGGAAAATCTCTTTGCCACCCACCCATCCCTCCCAGTTTCCAAACCACCACACCTTTGCCCACATTGTGGCCTCTGCCTGAAATGCCTTCCCTCACTTCACCTACTGAAAATAGCCCCACTCCTCGAGCTCCAGCCAAGAGGTCTGCCTTTCCCATCTGACCACCAGTTCTGTTTGCCTGCTGGGGACATCTTTGAGAACAAGTCATCCATCTGGGTGTTGCTCTGGTTTTTCTTTAAAACAATTATTCAAAGGGAGGGGCACTCCAATTATGGCCACGTGGGAGAAGCATCACACATGGCAAGACAAGGCATTTTAGAACAGAGAAATGGTGCTCTTATAATTGGTCTGGCTTGCATCCATAGTCTGTCTCTCTCCAGCATCTAGAAATGCTGCCACTTGGGGAAGAATGCAACTGCAGTCGCAAATGGCAGGACTTGGATTTGAACGCAAGGCAGCTGCATGGTTCTGGGCAGCAAAGCCCCATGCAAAGAAGTCATGTCCCAGGACACCTGCCTCATACTCCTTGTGACCCTGGGTTTGGGTCTCCTCACTTGTAAATGTGATAGCCTTCTGTATTCAGAGTTTCCCACTTTCCTATCTAGTAGGCTTCCAGTTAATCCCAACAAACCCTCAGCATTGTGATGAGATTAAAAGACTGTCAACTCCATGAGGACAGGAAGTCTGGGACCAGCTGAGTGATTGCTGCCTTCTCTCAGTGGACAGTTGTCAGAGGTGTGAATGAATGAAGGTCCTTCTAAGTTACACCAATATTAATGCACTGTTGGGAAATCTTAGCCCAACAAATGTTTATTAAGGCTTTGCCCTGGATGTGCTCAAGGCCATAGGGAATACAAAACAGATACTGTGTAAGAAGTTCTCCAGGCTTTTTCTTTTTTCAAGTAGACTCCACACCCAGCATGGATCCCAGTGTGGGGCCTGAACTCATGACCCTGAGAACAAGACCTGAGCTGAGATCAAAAGTTGGACACTCAGCCAACTGAGCCACCCAAGCAAGCCACCCCCTCCAGGTTTAACATGATCTGAGCATAAGTAAAACATAAGACCAAGCAAAGGAAGTAAACTAAGGAAAGGCTCTGGGAGGTTGGTTTGAGTCGGGTATAGTCTGATTTTTCAACCAGAAAGAGGGGAAGCAGAGAAAAAAAGGCTTTCTGGAGGAAGCCAATGCATACACGAAAGATGGTATGAAGAATAGTCATGGGTACACTCAGGGCTCATTAGACCAAGGGATCCAGCATGGCCCAGGTCCTTACACATGAAAAACCAAAGATTATATTTCTAGTTGGACTTGTGCCTAAAACCTGCAAGTGGAGTTTGGTGGAATTTTTTCTGAAGCTCTCCTCCCAAATTCAGATCTTGGCATCATACCACCAGCCTGCCAGTCACAAGGGACAAGAGACCAGAGTTGAAAGTACTTGAGCACATGTCTGATGGAGAGGGGAAGAGGCTGACTCCCTCCCTGTAGGCTGGACCTTGACTTCCCTTTCTGCTCCCAGCCCTAGGAAGGCAAAGCTGAGAGCCACACTCCTGTGCATGACCTTTTAGTATACCCCCAGTAATGTGGACTGTTTATCTCACTGTCTTGGTATCTGATCAATCAGTAAACTCCACAAAGCTGGGGGAGGAAAAGAAGGAGGGAAGGAGGGGAACACCTCCCCGCTGAGGCCCTCTACATTGACGCTACAAGTGGATGGGATGTGTCTTACTATTTGCTATCTCCATACCATTCTTTGCACCCACTGTGTCCTCTGCCTGAAATTTCCTCCCCACTCTGTTTTTCTAACACTTATTCATCTTCAAGGCTCAATCCAGGATCGCCTCCTCAGGAAGGCCTCCTAGGTGCCCTGTCAGAGTCCACTGCTCCCTCCAAGGTAAGTACAGGGCATGGCCATGCCCAGGCATTACACTTACACGTGGCATTATCCTATCGCTTTACTCGTCTGAGGCCCTTAAGGGGCCTCAGTGCGTTCCTTAAGGACATGGAACCGGCCTTCTTCTTTTTTTAATCTAGCACAAGGTATTATCATATGTTGGTTATGCAGAAGATGAATGTAGAGAGGGGAGAGGAGGGAAGAGCATTTTCTAGCAATAGAAAGTATGAGTCTAGATAATAGTGAGGCCTCTGTCACTGGTAGAGGGCAAGTATCCTGCACATCTCGTGGAAGAGGAACCCCAATGAGGCTCCTGCAATGCTACCCCAAGCCAAAACTCAAACCTAGACATTTCTAGGAAAGGCAAGGTCTTGAAGTAGAAACCTACATGACAGTTTGTGTGTTTGCTATTCTCTCTCTCTCTCTCTCTCTCTCACACACACACACACACACACACATGTACGCACACAGGCACAGAGGTAGCCACACATATCCAGATGACCCTAGTTGAGAAGTCCTCCACCTTATTGATACCTTCGCCCTCAGTACACTTTCCCAGATACAATTCCATTCACATGGGGCAACCAACCTGCTCTAAGCAGAGGCAGATCTTACCTTTGCTTCCTATCAGTTTGACCAGTTTGACAGTTTGATTAGGTGAAAATATTCTCAAACAAAAGTCAGAAAACTGAGTTTGTATCTGGAATCTATTGAGATTCACTCTATACTGACTGTTTGTGTCCCTCCCCACCCCCCAGATTCATATGTTGGGACCTAATCTTTAATGTGATGGTATTTGGAGGTGGGGCCTTTGGAAGGGGATCAGGTCATGAGGGTTGTAGGATTAGTGCACCTATAAAAGAGACTTGATGTCCCCAAAAAGATACACTGTGGTCCTAATCTCTAGCACCTGTGAATTTGAACTTATGGGGAATAGGGTCTTTGCAGATATGATCAAATTCAGATGAGGTTACCCTGGATGAGGGTGATCCCTAAATCCAATGACCAGCATCTTTATTAAAAGTCCAAGTGAAGATAGAGAGAATGCCATGTGATGATGGAGGCAGAGATGGGTCTAAGACATCTACAGGCCAAGGAACTTCAGGCACTGCTGGAAGGCACCAGAAGCTTTGAAGAGGTAAAGAAGCATTCTTCTCTAGATCCTTCAGAGGAAGCATAGCCCTGTTGACCCTGTCAGACTTCTAGTGTATGGAACTGTGAGTCAATACATTTTTGTTGTCTGTGGTATTTTATTAGAGCAGCCCCCCAAAACTAATACAGTACCAAAATGAAGTAAGAGATCTTTCTCTGCAATTCAGGCAAGATGAAAATACATGGGAAGGAGGTCAGTGGAAGAAACAAAGGAAATGAAGACATAATTAATAGTTAAAACTGGAAGACCCAAAGATCCCCAAGACATATAGTTTTAGGTTTATATGTTTATCAACACAATCAAATGATGTCAGCAGAGAACCAACATGTTTAGAGAGTAGTGTTCTCTTCAGAACAGGACAATCACCTGATTTGTTTGTTCCCAGTTTGGAAAACTCCTGCCCAGTCAATCAGCCATCAAGTGTTTATGGAGATGGCATGCAGATGTGTATATGTGAAGTCCCTGTCCAAGGGGATCCCCATTCAGTTGGAGAGACAGTACTTTGAGTCAAGCAACACACCAGCATTTGACAGAACCCCCCCACACACAGAGAAGGCAGGGCAGGAAGGATTAACATTTGAGCTGAATCATGGTAGAGAAATGCAGATGGGGTTATTTAAAATACAGTCAAGGTGGGAACCCTGGGTGGCTCAGTTGGTTAGGCAGCTGCTTTCGGCTCAGGTCATGATCCCAGCATCCTGGGATCGAGTTCCGCATCGGGCTCCTTGCTCCGCAGGGAGCCTGCTTCTCCCTCTGACTCTGCCTTCCACTCTGTCTGCCTGTGCTCACTCTCACTCACTCTCTCTCTGACAAATAAATAAATAAAATCTTTAAAAAAAATTAAAAAAATAAAATAAAATACAGTCAAGGTGACAAAAGTGAAATAGCATTCACAAAAGAAGGAAGCACACAGACAAACTCAGAGCATGCCCCACTGAGGGGCCAATGGTGTCCTTCGATTTGGCTGGATCCAGTAAAAAGGAAGAAGGCAAGTAAGATCAGTTGATTACCTATATAGTAATTGTGAATTTCTCACTAGACAGTCAAGTGCAAGAAATGCCATTTATGTTTCTACAAAGCACCTATTTTCCCTTCTAAGCCCATATTCTGCTCAAAGCCAGAAATTCTAATGTAATCCATTTAAGGTTTTCTTAAACAAACAAGAGCTTTCTCAGGTGAGATTTTCTTCCCTCTTCGGCCAACCTTAAGCTTATACTTAGTCCTGATGGGAGTGGAAGTGTTGGAATGGCAGGGCTGGTCCATGATGTCAAGGCACCAAAGAAGAGGGTCGGGAGGCACAGATATCTCATCCTCAGCAGCAGGGTTGCCCAGGGGACCCATGCAGCACCTGCTGCCTTTGTCTCTTGTCCAGCCTTGCAACCCCCAGATCTGCTCCATCTCAATATCATGTCAGTCTTCATTGTTCTCAAAAACATTAATGTGACAATTTGTAACTCTGTCACCGTGGCTGAGCTAGAACTACATTTCCCAGAATTCCTTTCCTATATAATTTCAGGGTGGAATTGGTCAAAAGGGTAATGCACACAAGATGTAGAAGAGGAGGTAAAGCTGCAGCCATCACAGAGGAAGCAAGATGGCAGAGTAGTAGGAGACTGAAATAGCATTAGGTCCCAGGAGTTCCGCTAGATAGTTAACAAACTATTCTGAACACCTACAAACTCAACAGGAGATAGAAGAGAGGAGAGCAGCAATTCTAGGGACAGAAAATTGACTACTTTCTGGAAGGTAGGATGTGCAGAGAAATGAATGCAAGAGGACGGGAAGATAGACTGTGGTGGGGAGGGGCCAGCTCCAGGGGCAAGCACTGGAGCAGCAGAGCACAAAATCAAAACTTTTAGAAGTCTGCTCCACTGAGGGACATTGCTCCAGAGGCTAAGCAGGGGTGGAGCCCTCATCACAGTGTGGTCTCAGGACCCACAGGGTCACAGAAAGACCAGAGGCTGTCTGAGTGTGGCAGAGCTACCAGGTACTTGATTGGGGAAGCAGGCTACAGAGACAGAGCCGAGGAGTGAACTCTCAGCTTGGGGTTACCTTAAATTGTGATCTGAGGCACAATCAGAACACTGGTGTTCGAGCAGGGACCCCACAAGTGGCAGATCCAGTGGCTTTTCCCAGAGGAGCAGTGCAGGAGTATGCAACAGGAATCTGCTGGGTTTGGAGACTCCAAACAGGGCCATGCACCAGAGATAGAAACACTCCATCACAGGCTGGGTGAGCTCGGTGTGCAGCCAGAGACCATAGAGACTGGAGAGATTGGACTGCTTATCTCTGAAGGCACACAGAGGAGTGGGGCTCCAAGCTCTCTGCTCCTCCAGGCTGGAGATGAGAGGCCACCATTTTCATTCCCATCCTCCAGAGCTCTATGGAAATTGTTCAGGGAACAAAAGCTATCAAGGGCAAACCCAAGCAGATTATATAGCCTGGCCCCTGGCAAGGGTGGTACAATTCTGCCTCTGGCAAAGATATTTGAGACTCATTGAAACAGGCTCCTCCCCCCAGAAGATCAGCAAGAACATCCAGCCAAGAACAAATTCATATCAATGAGAACTGCAAACTCCAGAGCTAGGGGAAAGCAACACCTAGAATTCAAGGCTTTTTTTCCCATGATCCTTTAGCCTTGCAAAGTTAATTTTTTTTATTTTTTTTTCTTAATCTATTTTTGTAACTTTTTCTCTTTCCTCTTTTAACACTTTTAACTATTTTATATTAAAAATACATTTTTAAAAATAAAAATCTTTTAAAACTTTCATTGTTATAGTCATATTTTTCCCTTCCTTGTATTTAACCTTATTTTTTGTATACATATAGGGTTTTTTCTTTAAAATTTTGGGATGCAATTTCTTCTAATAGATCAAAATATACACTAAGTCTAGTGTATGACTTTGTTCTAGTCTCCAGCCTGATCACATTCTTTCCTCTTTTTTTTCTCTTTTTCCAACCAACTTATCAATTCCTTTTTTAGAATCTTTTAAAATTTTCATCTTTACAGTCATATTCCATCCCTTTATCGTATTAGTATTTTATTCTCTCATTCATCTATTCTTATCTGGATAAAAAGACAAGGTGGAAAAACTCACCACCAAAAAAAATGAACAAGAGGCAGTACCAATGGCTAGGGACCTAATCAATATGGACATTAGTAAGATGTCAGAAATAGAGTTCAGAATGACAATTATCAAGGTGTTAGCTGGGCTCAAAAAAGGCATGGAAGATATGAGAGAATCCCTTCGTGGAGAATTAAAATCCCTTTCTGGAGAAATAAGAACTAAAATCTAAACAAGTTAAATTTTTTTTAAAAAGCTATTAACAACGTACAATCAAAAATGGAGGCTTTGGGGGTGCCTGGGTGTCTCAGTGGGTTAAGCCACTGCCTTAAGCTCAGGTCATGATCTCAGAGTCCTGGGATCGAGCCCCGCATCGGGCTCTCTGCTCAGTGGGAAGCCTGCTTCCTCCTCTCTCTCTCTGCCTGCCTCTCTGCCGACTTGCAATCTCTGTCTGTGAAATAAATAAATAAAATATTTTTTTTAAAAATGGAGGCTTTTACTGCTAGGATAAATGAGGAAGGAGAGAGAATGAGTGACATAGAAGACCAAATGATGGAGAATACAAAAGCTGAGCAAAAGAGAGACAAACAACTAATGGACCACTAGGGGAGAATTCCGAAGATAAGTGATACCGTAAGACAAAACAATATTAGAATAATTGGGATCCCAGAAGAAGAAGAAATAGAGAGGGGGCAGAAGGTATATTGGAACAAATTATAGTAGGGAATTTCCCTAATGTGGCAAAGGGAACAAGCATCAAAATTCAGGAGGCACAAGAATCCCCCTCAAAATCAATAAAAATAGGTCTATACCCCATCATCTAATAGTAAAACTTACAAGTCTTAGTGACAGAGACAAAATCCTGAAAGCAGCTTGGGAGAAGAAGTCTGTAACCTTCAAGGGTAGAAATATTAGATTGGCAGCAGACCTATCCACAGAGACCTGGCAGGCCAGAAAGGACTAGCATGATATATTCAGAGCACTAAATGAGAAAAACATGCAGCCAACAATACTATATCCAGCTAGGCTGTCATTGAAATAGAAAGAGGAATAAAAAGCTTCCAGGACAAACAAAAATTAAAAGAATTTGCAAGCACCAAACCAGCCATACAGGAAATATTGAAAGGGGTCCTCTAAGCAAAGAGAACCTAAAAGTAGTAGACCAGAAAGGAACAGAGACAACATTCAGTAGCATTCACCTTACAGGCAATATAATGGCACTAAATCCATATCTTTCCATAGTTACCCTGATTGTAAATGGGCTAAATGCCCCCCATCAAAAGACATGCTGTATCACAATGTATAAAAAAAAAAAAAGAAGACCCATCAGTATTCTGTCTACAAGAAACTCATTTGAGATCCAAAGACAACTCCAGATTTAAAGTTAGGGGGTGGAAAACAATTTACTATGCTAATAGACATCAAAAGAAAGCTGGTGTGGCAATCCTTATATCAGATAAATTAGATTTTAAGCCAAAGACTATAATAAGAGATGAGGAAGGACTATATTGTACTTACAGGGTCTGTCCAACAAAAAGATCCAACAATTTTAAATATCTATGATTTTAACATGGGAGCCGTCAATTATATAAACTAAATAATAACAAAATCCAAAAAAACACATTAACAATAATAAAATAATAGTAGGGGACTTTAACACCCCCCTCACTGAAATGGACAGATCATCCAAGCAAAAGATCAACAAGGAAATAGAGGCTTTAAATGACACACTGGACCAGATGAACATCACAGATACATTCAGAATATTCCATCCCAAAGCAACAGAATACAGATTCTTCTCTTGTGCACATGGAACATTCTCCAGAAAAGATCACATCCTGGGTCAGAAATCAGGTCTCAACTGGTACCAAAAGATTGGGATCATTCCCTGCATTTTTCAGACCACAGTGCTCTAAAGCTAGAACTCAATCACAAGATGAAAGTTGAAAAGAACTCAAATACATGGAGGCTAAAGAGCATCCTCTGAAGAATGAATGGGTCAACCAGGAAATTAAAGAAGAATTTTTAAAATTTATGGAAACAAATGAAAATGAAAACAAAACTGTTCAAAATCTTTGGGACACAACAAAGGCAGTCCTGAGAGGAAAGTATATAGCAATACAAACCTTTAACAAGAAACAAGAAAGTTCTCAAGTTCACAATCTAACTGAACACCTAAAGAAGCTGGATAAGGAACAGCAAAGAAAGCCTAAACCCAACAGAAGAGAAATAATAAAGATCAGAGCAGAAATCAATGAAACAAAAACCAAAAGAACAGTAGAACAAATCAACGAAACTAGGAGCTGGTTCTTTGAAAGAATTAATAAGATTGATAAACCCCTGGCCAAGCTTATCAAAAAGAAAAGAGAAAGGACCCAAATTAATAAAATCATGAACAAAAGAGGAGGGATCACAACCAACACCAAAGAAATACAAACAATTATAAGAATATATTGTGAACAACTATACACCAGCAAATTTGACAATTTGGAAGAAATAGATGCATTCTTAAAGACATATAAACTACAAAAACTGAACCAGAAAAAAATAGAAAACCTGAACAGACCCATAACCAGTAAGGAGATTGAAGTGATCATCAAAAATCTCCCAATAAATAAGAGCCCAGGGCCAGACAGCTACCCAGGGGATTTCTACAAAACATTTAAAGAATTAATACCTATTCTCCTGGAGCTGTTCCAAAAAATATAAATAGAAGGAAAACTTCCAAATTCATTTAATGAGGCCAGAATTACCTTGATTCCAAAACCAGACAAAGACCCTATCAAAAAGGAGAATTACAGGCAATATTCTTGATGAACATGGATGCAAAAATTCTCACCAAAATACTAGCCGATAGGATCCAACAGTATATTAAAAGGATTATTCACCACAACCAAGTGGGATTTATTCCTGCACGGCAAGTTTGGTTCAACATCCACAAATCAATCCATGTGATACAATACATTAATAAAAGAAAGAACAAGAACCATATGATACTCTCAGAAAAATCAGAAAAAGCATTTGACAAAGTACAGCATCCTTTCTTGATCAAAACTCTTCACAGTGCAAGGATAGAGGATACATACGCCAATATTATCAAAGCCATCTATGAAAAACCCACAGCAAATATCATTCTTAATGGGGAAAAACTGAAAGCTTTTCCTCTAACGTCAGGGACACACAGCAGGGATACCCACTATCACCACTGCTATTCAACATACTACTAGAAGTCCTATCCTCAGCAATCAGACAACAAAAAGAAATAAAGGGGGTCTGAATTGGCAAAGAAGTCAAACTCTCACACTTTGCAGATGATATGATACTTTATGTGGAAAACCCAAAAGACTCCACTCCAAAACTGCTAGAACTCATACAGGAATTCAGTAAAGTGTCAGGTTATAAAATCAATGCACAGAAATCAGTTGCATTCCTATACACCAACAGTAGACAGAAGGAAGAGAAATTAAGGAGTCAATTCCATTTACAATCACACCCAAAACCATAAGATACCTAGAAATAAACCTAACCAAAGAGACAAAGAATCTGTACTCAGAAAACTATAAAGTACTCATGAGAGAAACTGAGGAAGACACAAGAAATGGAAAAACATTCCATGCTCATGGATTAGAAGAACAAATATTGTGAAAATGTCTATGCCACCTAAAGCAATGTACACATTCAATGCAATCCCTATCAAAATACCATAATTTTTTTTCAAATAAATAGAACAATTAATCTTAAAATTTATATGGAATCAGAAAAGATCCCAAATGGGCAGAAGAATGTTAAAAAAGGAAGCCATAGCTGGCATCACAATTCCAGACTTCAAGCTTTATTACAAAGCTGTCATCATCAAGACAGCATAGTACTGGCACAAAAACAGACACAGAGATCAATGGAACAGAATAGAAAGCCCAGAAATGGACCCTCAACCTATGTTCAACTAATCTTTGACAAAGCAGGAAAGAATGTCCAATGGAAAAAAGAGTCTCTTCAACAAATGGTGTCGGGAAAATTGGACAGCCACATGCAGAAGAATGAAACTGGACCATTTCCTTATACCACACACAAAAATAGACTCAAATGGTTGAAAGATCTCAATGTAAGACAGGAATCCATCAAAATTCTTGAGGAGAACACAGGCATCAACCTCTTTGACCTCAGCCGCAGCAACTTCTTCCTAGAAACATTGCCAAAGGCAAGGGAAGCAAGAGCAAAAATGAACTATTGGGAGTTCATCAAGATCAAAAGCTTTTGCACAGCAGAGGAAACAGTCAATAAAACCAAATGACAATGGACAGAATGGGAGAAGATATTTGCAAATGACATATCAGATAAAGGACTAGTATCTAAAATCTATAAAGAACTTATGAAACTCAATACCCAAAGAATAAATAACCCAATCAAGAAATGGGTAGAAAATGTGAACTGACATTTCTGCAAAGAAGACATCCAGATGGCCAACAGACACATGAAAAAGTGCTCCACATCACTCGGCATCATGGAAATACAAATCAAAACCACAGTGAGATATCACCTCACACCAGTCAGAATGGCTAAAATTAACAAGTCAGGAAATGACAGATGTTGATGAGGATGAGGATGCGGAGAAAGGGGAACCTTCCTACATTGTTAGTGGGCATGGAAGCTGGTGCAGCCACTCTGGAAAACAGCATAGCAGTTCCTCAAAAAGTTGAAAATAGAGCTAGCCTACAACCCAGCAATCGCACTACTGGGTATTTAACCCTAAAGGTACAAATGTGATCCGAAGGGGCATGTGCACCCGAATATTTATAACAGCAATGTCCACAATAATAAAACTACAGAAAGAACCTAGATGTCCATCAATAGATGAATAGATAAAGAAGATGTGAGATAGATAGATAGATAGATAGATATCTCAATACAATGGAATACTATGCAGCCATCAAAAGAAATGAAATCTTGCCATTTGCAATGACATGGATGTAACTAGAAGGTATTATGCTGAGTGAAATAAGTCAATCAGACAAAGACAATTATCATTGATCTCTCTGATATAAGGAATTTGAGAGGCAGGGTAGGGTTTGTGGGGGCTAGGGAGAGAAAAAATTAAACAAGATGGGATTAGGAGGGAGAAAAACCATAAGACAATCTTAATCTCACAAAACAAACAGGGTTGCTGGATGTGGGAGGTAGGGATAGGCTGGCTTGGTTATGGACATTGAGGAGGGTATGTGCTATGGTGAGTGCTATGAAATGTGTAAGCCTGATGACTCACAAACCTGTAACCCTGGGGCAAATAGTAGATTATATATTAATAAAAATAATTTTTAAAAATAGAAAAGAAAACGAAAAAGCTGAAGCCATTGCTCTCTGGAGTCTGTCATGTATAGATGGGGTAAGGGACAGATGCAGTGGTGCTGAAGATCTAGAATGTCTCATTCTCACTTGCCTACCTGTAGTCTTAGAAGCGTCAGTTAGAGATTTTTCTCTGAACCTCCACCTGCCCAGCTCAGACCCTTTTCCCCCAAATACCACAATCCTTTATTCCATATGGTCATAGTTGTTCTACTTCCTCCACTGAATCCCCACCTGATCCAACATGGAAATGTTTTCCATTCTACATAGGTTCTCTGTAGCAAAATTACTAATTGTCCCCAAATATTCATTCTATTCTGATTCTTGTTTGTTTTAAAGCCCAACATCTGTAAGTTTCAGTTGGTCTGATGGCCATGCAACAAGGCATTCCATTTCCAAGGCTTTCTTGCAGGTGGGGGCGCCCATATGACAAAGTTCCAGCCAATAGGATATGAGAGAAGTGATGTGTGAAATTTCTGGTCATGTCCTGGGAGGGAAGTGGCTTGCTTCCCATTTCTCCGTCTTTCTTTCCCCTTTCCAGCTCACTCATATGCAGATGTGGTTGGTGAGAGCTAACCACAGCTGGGGAGACCAAACCAATACCCCAGGGGATAGTGGAGTCACAAGAAAGAAAGAACCACAGCCCGAGAGGACTCCTGGAGCAGAGCTGTCTTTCCTCTCTGGAGAGCCTACCAGTCTAAACTTTTAGATAACAGAAATAATCCTCTCTCTCATTTAAATCACTGTTACTATGTGCTCAGTTGAAGGAGCTGAGCAAATACTCTATTACTCTTCTCATGTGCTCTCTTCACCCCACTCATCAAGGCCAAAGCAGGGTAGGATCCTTGTGGGGCTCATGATAGCCCAGAACAAGGAGACAGATGCTGGGCAGAGGCTCCCTAGTTCCTCTTCTTTGGAAGCCATCAAACCCATCTGGGGATTCCTTTACCCTCTGCTTCATGGCTACAAGACGAATGGGAGCACTTACACCAGAGAGTCACTCTACTGCCCTCCCCCCAACTCTTCCATCTCTCTACCAACTCAGAAATGTGTGAGCTCTTTTTACGCAAAATGACAGCCTCATCTCTGGATCCTTGGTTATTTTGTGCATAAACTGCAGAACCCTGAGTTGGTCCAGGCTTTATCTCCTGAACAGGCTGTTTGTCAGGAACTTCGACGCCTACTTAGAAATCCTAAGGTGACTTTTTAAAGTCAGGGTTTTTGCCCTAAGAGCCATGCCTCATAAGCAGTCAGTCTAGAATATGTCTGCTGCCACATGAAAGGAAGAAGATACAGCAATTAATGCTTGACAGCATTATCTCCAACACCTGTGCTGAGTGTCACTCTAGATAACAGTTTATTTCCTCTGCAACTCAGCCCCAAGAACTAATTTCCTTATTTGTGAAATGGACATAATAGGACCCAGACCAATGAAATGATTTGCCCAAACACACACAAACTGGAAGTTACAGAACAGAGTTTAATCTCAAATTCATGCTTTTTCAGCTGCATACCTTTGTGGGGAATGGGGCTAAAGACAATGGGCTTTGGTTTCTCTTTAGATTCTTTTCTAAGTTTGATTTGCTTCGTGTTATAGAATTTTGATGATTGCTTTTCCTTCTCCCCCCCCCGCCAAAAAACAGGCTTATGTTAAGTTCATGTTTAAAATGACATTTTAATATTTTATATACCAGGCAGAAGTAGATTCATTAAATAGAAATATTAAAGTCATGTATTCTTTCAGAATAATGAGAGATTAAAACAGAAGCAAAGAGATTTTTAAAAGACATACTTTTTAATATTCTTTGGATTCCTAAACTAATATTAATTGTATTACATTGATAGTTTTGATAATTTAACTACAAATATTGAAATCTCTCCCCCTGCATACTAAATGAACAGCAGAAAAGGAGTTTTGTCTTTGAAAATCTGTGATTTCTGCAATTACAGGTAAATGTGATTTCTGCAATAACATGTAAATGTGATGTCAATGATATTGGGGAAGACAAATCTACTGATTTATTTCCAAAATAATTCTGCAGATGTAGTGATGAGAGCAGAAGTAAGTCTTGGAAGCAGGGTGTATTGGTTTCCTGTTGCTGCTCTAACAAAATAGCACAATGCTAGTGGCTTTAAAAATGAATGTGTTCTTTTTTTTTTTTTTTTTTACATATCTTTTGTTTTTTTAATTATTAACACAGGTGTACAGGTCTGTGAATCATCAGACTCACACATTTCACAGCTCTCACCATAGCACATACCCCCTGACACAATGTCCATCATCCAGCCAAATGTATTCTTTTATGATTCCATAAGTCAGCACTCCAATCCCTGCTTCACTGGGCTAAAGTGAGGTTGTGGGCAGGACTGGCTCCCCCTGGAGGCTCTGAAGGAAGACTTCATCTCCTCACCTTTCTCAGTTTCTAGAAGGCACACATATTTCTTAGTTAGCCCCCTCTTTCCCCATCTTCAAAATGCTTCACTCCCATCTCCATCCTGTCATCATATTGCCTTCTCTTGTGACTTGAACTCCTCCTGGATCCCTCTTTTAAGGAGTGTTAGGAGTGAGGCTGTGGGGATGAATGGAGACTTAGGGTGCATATAGGTTGTGACAATGTGGATGAGAAAGGCAAGAACAGAGGTCTGGACATCAGAAGTCCTGATTAGAACAAACTAATTAATTTGGAGAGCCTGGTGCAAAAGGAAAATGGAGGGGCTTGCTCAAAAATTAAGAATTTTTAAAAAGCACAGTACAGCATTAAGCCAGGTGTGGATACACAGCCCAGGTTGCACACTAATGAAGCCAGCCCCAGAACTGAGTGAGACTCTAATCTGGGGCATTTGCCAATTCTGTGATCGTGGACAAAGTCCTAAACTCTTTCTTAGCCTCAGTTTTCTTCTCTATAAAATATAAAACAGGGGCACCTGAGTGGCTTAGTCCGTAAAGTGGCTGACCCTTGATTTCAACTCAGCTCAGGGTCCTGGGATAGAGTCCCACCTTGGGCTGCATGCTTACTGGGGAATCTGCTTGAGAATTCTCTCCACCTCTGTCCCTGTTCCCACTCTTTTACCCTCAAATAAATAAATATATCTTTGCAATGAGCACTGGGTGTTATGCACAAACAATGAATCATGGAACACTACATCAAAACCTAATGAAGTACTGTATGGTGACTAGCATAACATAATAAAAATAAATAAATATATCTTCAAAAAATAATAACTCCTATATTATAGGTATAAAATATTACCAAAATCTTGCTGACTTAAAACAACAGACATTTACTCTCCCATGCTTCCAGAGGCCAAAATTCCAAAACCAAGGTATTGGCAGGGTTGGCTCCCTCCAGAACTTCTGGGAAAGAATCTACTCTGTACCTCTTTCTTAGCTCCTAGTGATGGTTGGCAGTCCATGCCATGCCCTGACGTGCAGAGTCATCCCTCCAATTTCTGCCTCCACCTTCACACGGACTTCTTCTCTGTGCCTCCAGGTTAAATTCATCTCTCCTTTCTCTCTCAAGGATGCCAGTCATTGAATTTAGGACCCACTCTAAATTCAGGATGACCTCACCCAAAGATCTTTAACTTAGTTACAACCGCAAAGACCCTATTGCCAAAAAAGGCCACAGGGGTTAGAATTCGAACATTTCTTTTGGGGGTAGACACTATTCAATCTGCCACAATAGGGTTGTTGCCAGTATTCCCAGCATTGTAAATCAAGTGCTCAACACAGCACCTGGGACACTGGAGGCCCTAAAAATTACATCTGTCACCATCATTAAGAGTATTATTTAATGTGTCTGAATAAAACTAGAGCATAGATTTGATAATGGCTTAACATCTCAGAATGGAAATCAGAGAAGAAAAACGATCAGAATGAATATCAGAAGGGGAAATAGAGGAGTTTTATTCCCAAGACAGGCCAAGCACAAGACAATGGCGGGGGTGCTGAAATCCAGGGAAGAAGTTCCCAGGGGAGCACACCCAGGCACCACGGGAGGAATCAGAGGCCAAAATGAACACAGGGAGGCCCCATGGGGAAGAAAGGGGTGCTCTGGCAAGTAAGCAAAGGAGGCACCCGTTGGCCCATCCACTGTCCATGATTTGCACCTACTAGAATCAGGCCTGGGGCCAGGCTCGAGGGATACAGAGCAGAGCAAGAATGCTACATTGTGAAAAGATTTCTTCTTCCTCCTCCCCTTCTTCTCCTTCTCCTTTTTTTCTGGAGCAACCTTTTAAAATTTGTCTACTTTCATCACAAAATTAATTTAAGGTTTTGGAAACTCCTAGGCAAACAGGAAACCGGAAACCGGAGCAGACAACCATGGTACACAGAGAAGGCTGCAGGCTAGGAAGCGGACAGACTAGGTTTGAATCCTGCCGGCAGCGCAGGGCCTGGGTCCTGTCCTTGGTCCAAGCCTCTGTTTCCTCATTGGTAAAATAGGGAGAGGACTACTCCTCACCTCCCCACAAGGACGGTCCTACGTGAGGTGACCTAAGACGGGGAACGCAGCTACAGGGACCGGAACAGGGAGAGCTGAATGGACACTCCCTTTCGCCTTGAGATGTGGGTTTCAGAAAAAAGGCCCCCAACACTCTTGCACTCGTTTGCTATAGAATCTGACACTCCTATTCCTTCAGTCAACTTTCACCAGAGGCTAGCTAACAGGCTGTTTTCTTTCAGTTCAAGCACGATATTTTCCTGGCTGTGTTGTAGCTGGAAAGAAAAGCAAGAAATATAGAATACAGTGAACTTGGGAACCCTTTCCTGTAAAAACCCCAGCAGATTTATCACAGATGTCTGGCCCACTCATGGCCTTCTCCTGAATTCTATTAAGAATAATAACAAACAATCAAGAAACTGAACCCCAAAGCCCAGAAAACAGTGTTCTGGGTCTCTGGCAAAGTGGGGTCATGTACACACACAAGAGACCCGGGGCCCTCCAGGCACTCCCGGGTCGCCGGGAACGAGGAAGTCAGCGATTATGGAGCACCCCTGCGCAGGCGCTGGGTCGGCCCCTTTCACATGGCCCAAGCTCCCCTGGATCCTTGCGCAGAGCCCTGGGTCCCAGTGGCCCCGGTTTTCCAGATAAGAAAACACAAGACGGAGGTTTTTTATGCTGAGATTCTCAGGCACAAAAGCACACCAGAATCACTTGGGGAACATACTCGGAATAGTGGTTCTGCTTTGGCAGATCTGAGGTTGTGCTCCGACCCGAGTATTTTTATAAAAGTGTCAGAGACTCTTCCAAAGCATACATTCTTCCCACCAAGAACCATGGCACCACAGGCTCCAGCTCTGCCAATATCTAACAAGGTCACCTTGAGCAAGTTACTTCACCTCCCTGAGCCTCAGTTTCTACTTCTGTCAATGGGGGAATGATTAAACCCAGTCCGTAAGATTGCTTTGACCAGGAGCAAATATGATAGTGTATGCCATGCATTTATATTAAAGGCACACAGTAAGTGCTCAATAATATCATAGTTAGGAGTGCAATTATGGACTAGTCCTGTAGTCTTGAGAAAGCTATTTAACTCTGAGACTCAATATCCTCTTCTGTAAAATGAGGAGCATTGGGAGAGAGTCTTTGGACAACATTTTGCCCCACTGAACCTTGAATGGGCCCCTACTCGTTTGTCCCCCTCCAATGAGAAAGGAATTCATTGGCTGCTCAAGGGATGAACTAATTCTGGGTCAAGACAGGAAGCCGAGCAAGAAACAATGATTCTTCTAGGCTAGACTATTTCTGTTCTTTGCCCTGAAGAAGTGGCCCTTCTGTGGCAGGGAGGGTCTACAAATGGCACTCAGTATCCTCTGCCCCCAACACTGTCCTCCATCTGCCTGGATTTATGAAGCAATTCGTATGGGGCAGCAAGGAGCTGGGCTGGGGCTGAGGCCACAGTGGGGTGGAGGGGGAAGCTCTACCACCTGGTTTGGCTCCTCCCATTCACAGCCACAGGTGAATGCAATGTAGGAGCCTGTCATTCATCCATCCTTTCATTGTGTTTTGAGCACCTACGATGTACTAGTAGGCATTGGTGGGTACTAGAGACACTGAGACAGGCATGAGTCTGGCCCTAGGGCTCACCACCAAATGAGGGAAGACCAGTGGTGAAGTCAGGTCAGTGACCAAAGGAAGAACAGGTGCCTTGGGCGGGGGAGGGGAGACTCCACAGGTCCCAGAAGCCAGGGCCTATGTCTGCTTGACTCCCGGATTCTTCCATTGATAAGCCCCTTTCGTAAGCCAGCCTCTGAGCCAGTCGCTGGCTGTGAGTTATTCTCAGACCTGGTCTCAGGGTTTGAGCTGCTTACAGCTCAGGTCCCAGAAGTTCATCCACCCACGTGGACTGCAGGACGCAGCCCTGCCTAGAAGTATCAGTCTGCACAGCTCTCATGCCTCTGTAAGTCCAGGCCCCTGGAACGCTCTACCCCTACAGGTAGAGCCATGTACTAAAAGCTGGAGGTGCAGAGAGGAGACCGTGTTGCTCCACAGACCCGGCAACCTTTCTCTTGAAGCTAGAGAAGAAGGTGACAGGACCAGTAAGCAGCTGAAAGAAAAGGCCTGGAGCTAGGAGACTCCAGTCACCCTAGGACAAAGAGGAAAGATCAGATTTTCTGTCAGACTGATAGTTGACCTCTTTGGTGCCAGATGCTCCGAGGAACAGAGGGGCCTGATCAGGGGCGCTGCCAGGGCTGGAACCATGACCTCTCTCTGCAGGGTCTGGAGGGTCCTCAGCCCCACCCCACGGGACCTCACTGGATGCCCCATGTAGGCTCCAAACAGGGTGATATGTACAGCCCAGACATGCCCTGGCAGGAGGAGAAGGGGATGATCTTGGTCTGACTTTAAAAACATGCTATTTTATAATCCCGTGTGGCTTTTTTAAATCTTCTTTATTATTATTATTATTATTATTATTATTATTATTACTATTATTGAAGCATCTCCAGGAACGGCAATGGCTGCAGCTCGCTTCAATCACTGCAAAACTCCATCTGGGAGCCACTCTTGCTGTCATCAACATCCCCCACCCCCGTGAGCTGCCCCCCAGTCCCCAGTCTCAGTGCCGTGCGTGCCGGTGGAAAAGGCAGAGGGAAACAAGACTCATGGAGGTGATGTGACTTGCCTACAGCCACACAGCGACCAAGAAAAGATGAGGCAAACCGTAAAGCCTGACGGCAGGCTGTATGCACGGTGCCATCTTACCGGAAAAGAACACTGACCTCCGAGATGCAGCAGATGACTTGTGGCTTTGTCTTAGCGCCCTGCATGCCCATAAAGTAACCTTCTCATTAATCTCCCAACATGCTTCTCCCAGTGGGGAAGAGCTAGGGACATTTCCGGGAAGATAGAGATTTCAGACGGGGACTGAAAGAATTTTCCAGTCCTCTCAGCCCTGGAGATAGTCCAGTCCTAGGCAGTCAGGGTCCACAGCTCTGCCCACTCACTTTCTGCCAGGAGAATCAGTTGTAAGAATTCAGTAAGAGACCCACACCAGAGAAGTGCCTGATGTGTAGTAGGTATAAAATAACAGCCATCATAAAGGCAACGTTGGTATAGGGCTTCCTGTGTGCCAGACTCTGTTCTGAGCACGTCCCATATATTAATTCTCAATCTTCACATCAACTCTATAAGGCAAGTAAGAGCAAAATTCTTCCACTTGACAGATGAGAAAACTGAGGCACAGAAAAGATTAAGAAAGCTGATGAGGGTCACACAGTGAGGAAGGAGGCAGGGGGCTGGGATATGAACCCTGGTTCCCGAGACAGGGCCCTGAACCATGTGCTAGATTATGTCCCCTTGTAATCTCGCATCTCCCGGATAAAACAGAACGGCCTTTTACTTCCCCTAAGGCTTGAACCATTTCAAAAAGGATCCTGGGCCTAGTACCAAGTGCCTTGGTTGGCTACTTCCAAAGCAAACGGCCTTTTGATTTTTTTCCCCCTCCCAGCCCCACCTCTTCAGGCTGAGGACACGCTGGTGCCCCTGGCCCACCACCCAGCTTTCGCAGACTGGTACGGAAACCCTCCCAGGTCAGCCCGCCTGGATCCTATTTAGACATTCTCCTCAGCCACAGATAGCGGACATGCTTGGCAGAAAGGAAGCAGGTACGAGTTTACCCCAAGTGTCAAAGGACAAGACAAATGGGTGCCCCTCTATGCACTTTCGTCCCACCCAGCAGCTGGCTACCCACTGGCCACCAGGCCAGCCCTGACCTCTCAGGGACCCCTCCCTCTCTCCCCTGGTCAGCATTTCTCATGTCTCACTTTGGGAAGAAAGAAAGGTCCGTGCTGGGTGGGAGAGAATTTTTAATGCAAACACCTCCATTAGTCAGAGGTGTGCGCTCACCCAGAGGACAGAAGTTAAAATTGATGGAGCATCTTCTGGAAGCAGGCCTCCGGGTGTGCTGTGTATAAACTTGGGTTTCTGCTGTGTGATGGGGAGACAGGTATTATACAGCGCTGTGTGTGGATGAGAGCAAATAAAGAGGCATTCTTATGAGGAAGGACGGCCTTTGTCTCTTGTGCCCTCATAATAAGCTTCCTACGGGGCCTCTTCTAAAAACTGAACCTAGTCAGAGCTCAAACTGTTAGTCACCGGGCGGAGAAAGCTGGCGGAGCCCTTCCCAGGGAAAGACGTCTTGGAAAAAGGCCAGGACTGTGCCCATCCCCGAGTCCCCGGTCACTCTGCTGTGTAACTGGGCAAGTCCCCTCCGCACCTAGAAGTAGACCGCGCTAGTAACAATAGCAAAGGCATGCATGGTACCTGCTTTGTGCGGGGCACAGTTCCAAGAGCTCTTCTATATCAACGCATTTAGATAAAATAAATTAAATAGCATGAAACCTGGATCTCCTCACTTCCTCCCAGCTATGCCTATCAGGGACGAGCAGGCCAGTCCTGGGGTTCTAGAATTACTGAAGGTGTTAATGGCCCTTACCTGCCACCAGATCTTCAGGACCCACGGAGTCCAACACACCGGTTGTCAGTACCAAGCCACAGGGGTCTCTGCGGCAGCATTGTGGGCCCATTTCCCTGAGTTCAGGGTGATGGATGAGGTGTGGGGGCAGGGACCGGATGAGGAACCAACAAGAGAGCCAGAGGGGCTGGGTGGCTGAACAGAGGGGAAGAGGGGCCGCCGTGCTCTGTAGCCCCCTCACAAGCCCCCTGCCCCCCACCTTCCAGACTTGACACCTGATCCTCCCTGAGCCACCAGCCAGCTGTGTCTTTTCATTGCAAACTAGGCTCAGGTGGGAAAACACTTTTCAGTGGTCTCTCTCCTCTCATTTTTAGATTAGAGTGAGATGGCGGACTTGCTGAGAACAGATATCTTTCATGTATTTAATCAGGGTCAGGGGCTAATGCCCTGCCTCCTGCCTCCCTCTGTTCTCTCCTACTTATTTTCTAAATGAGGACACACTCAGACCCTCCAAACTTTTGTCACTACCTGTCCTTCTACCTGGAGTCCTTTTCCTTCTCCTCCCACCTGGCCAACAGCTTCTTATCCTTCAGGATTCCAATTAAAGGATACCTCATCATCCTTCTGGGCCCTTCCAGGCTCGCTGAGCCATAGACTTAGGTTGAACCACAGCTCTTCGTATACTGTCCTAATCACCTGGGCATATGTTAGAATGCAAAAAGCTCTGTCATCCATCAGAGCAAGGTTCAAGTTCTGGTTCAGTGCTTACTACCTGTATGACCTTGGGCAGATTGGTTCACTTCCTTTAACCTCTGTTTCCAGAGCTGTAAAGCAGGGATAAGAAGGATTATGTTGGCCAGCTACAGCAAGGAGTAGCTGAACCCATGTAGGGGACGCCAGCAGGATGCTTGGCAGGCACCAGTGCTCATGGCCACTCTGCTTAGCGTCACCTCTATGAAATGACCTTCCCTGGGTTGTGGAAGAAGAGGGATTTGAGAATCTTATATTGAGATCTGGGCTTAGCAGTGTTCTCCACCTTTTCTTTAGAACAATTGCTTCTGCTCTCTTGGTAAAAAATTTTGGCTACCGAGTTCTGTTTTCCCTCAGACCCGGCCCTTCCCAGCAGGCTGTACCGGGGAGTCAGAGTGACCTGCCAGGACTTCGGACACCACCAGTGAGGGGCAGGTGAGATTAGTGGCATCCCCACAATGTATCTGCACCGAGGTGCTTCCCCGGCCTTTGTGTGACCTATGAGGTCAGCGTCCCCCTTTTATAGATGACAACACAGATGGGCAGGTGTCCTGATTTGCCTTCCCCCAAACTAAGTGGCTGCATGACCCAGGAAAAGTGACTTGAATTCTCTAAACTTCTGTTTCTCACCTGGAAAGCGGCGATTGTAATGGTGCCTGTTGGCTCAGGCCAGGAGTGGATGAGAGCAGGCAGGAGGGGGCTTCAGTAAACTGCCTGGGGCATGGGAAGCCCCGGGGGTTTTGAGGGCTGCTGTCATTGGCAAAACCTGAAGTTAGCTTTGATAAATGGCGACCCCTCTGCTACTACCTTAATCCAGTCTAGAAAGCTTCAGCTCAGTCTAGAAAGTCTAGAAAGCTTCAGCTCAGTCTTATGCTGCTCTCTTTGCCCCCAAGCATTACTCTGCTCCCCAGTTAGCCAACTCTGACTGATCTGTGGCCTCCTCCCTGGGGCCTTCCCTGTGACCTCAGACTGGGTTCTGTACTCACCTTACCTGGGGCCTGTGCCTTCCCTATCGTTCACTTCATAGGTAATCAGGTAATTATTTTACCTGGTTCAAAACCGGAAATAACATAAAATCTGGCTTCTAACCACACCCCACTCGGCCTACCTTCTCTTGCCCCACAGGACATCGCTTCTATCAGCTTCTTGTGTAGCCTTCTGCACTTACTTGAGGCAAATGGAAAATATGTATTCTTTTTTCCTCCTTTCTCCATACTCGTTTCTCACCTGTTCTTGCCACGTCACACACTACCTTGGGGATCAGTCCTTTTCGGTCTAAAGGACACCTCCGTATTCTTTGCTACAGGAGTTAGAACTCTCTAACTGGCCCCCGCTGTCCGGGATGCAGATTTTGTCTCTGCTGTGAGGGATATGCATGTCCATCTACAGCGGAAATCCCAGAAGTGAGAGAAAGGCAGGTATAATACAGTGCATCAGCCCCCTCAGTTGAGCTGTGAACCCCAGGAAAGCTAGGATGTTTGCCTTTCCCTGCACAGGGCACAGAGCGGACCCCCCACTTGCCTCTGTGCCCTCCAACCAGGTAGCCCCACTGAGAAAGGAACCAGTGAACCTCCTGATGCCATTCTCTTAAAAAGGAGTCCTGTGGGCGTCCCCAGAGGCACCGCGAGACTCCAGGGAATGAAGTACTTGAAGGCTTACGGCAGGTTGCCAAAACTGACTCTCTGAACAAGCCAGTGAGGACAAGGGGCCTTCGAAGGTGGCGTGGCTATTTGCCCACACCCTCTGACGTCTATGCCCAGCCACACAACTTTGCAAGGCTGAGGGAATGAGCACTCCACGGTGACATGCCTAGCTTGGCGAGGAGCAATGTCATTTATTAGTCACCGTGGCAAGCTAGACTGGGGACCCATTCGTTCTCTTTCCTCTCTTTTGCTCCTCTGTATCACCATTCACGAGGCCTATCAATTACACCTCTTAAAAATCTCCAGCCAGGTCCTAGTCGCTCCATCTCTGTGCTCCATTTTTTTCTGGACGGCTCCACAGCCTAATCCTGGGTCTCTCCTCTGTTCCAGGACAATGCAATTTTCAGAAAGTTGAAACTAAAGTGATTGTCCCACCACTGTAATGTAGTATGTGTAGACATTAACTTAATTCATCAATGAGAGAACCAGCCCGGTTGCAAAGCTGGTTTGGAGAGGGTTTGAAGAGCCGAGTATTGCTATGTAAGTGCTGCAGAGAGAATACTGGATTAAGACTTCTTGCCGGATACAAAACTAGTTAATGTCCTTCAGGACAATAAAAACAGAGCTGGAGTTATTTTTTTTTTCTGTAGGACAAAAATTACTTTGTCTCTGACAGATAAAAATCTACAAAATGCTGGTGGATTTTCACAGGGCCTGAGCTCTGGTCAATAGTAAGTAATCTGTCCAACAAGAGAACATTCTCCCAGAGCACCAGTGGCAGCCACCTCTTGGTTTTGTAAATAAAGTTTTATTGACATCACTCATGCTCATTCATTCACATATTGCCTTTGGCCTCTTCCCTGCTGTGATGGTATTGTTGAGTAACCTTGATGGAGATCATATGGCTACAGCACTGAAATACTCACCCTCTAGCGCTATAGAGAAAAAGAGCTAAATAATCCTTGGGTGTACCTGTTAGTCGCTATCCCGAGTAACAATGAGAAAGCACGCAGACCTCACCTTAGTCTTACACCTCTTCCACTCTCACTTTCTTCCCACCCCTTCTCCGGACTGTTATCAGAGCAATCTTTCAAAACCATGCACCTTACAGGATCGATTCTCTGCCTAAAATCTTTGCAAGCCTCCACTGCTCACCAGTTTAATTGACCTCATAGGAATCCCTGCCCCCTGGGCCACCAGTCGCCCTCAGCTGCAGGGAGGCCCTCCTTGGAGGATGTGAGCCAGAGCTCGGAGGATGGGCAAGCAGCACTTGAAGGGCTGTAACCACCTCTGTGATGGACAGGACTCATTTCTTCCTTTGACTGGGGGCACCAGAAATACGTTGGGCATTTATGGTTCGAGGGAACTGTGACTGAGCGAGGATTAATACCAACCACCCCTGGAGCTTCTAGGGAGAATTAAAGGGGGAAACTTGTTTATAGGGCTTGGCACCTGGTAAAGAGCTCAATAAATGTGAGCTTTTCTCTTACGATCCACTTAGCTCATGCGGTTCTGAAAGGAGGATTAAACTTCTGAAAGGGAGAAGAGCAGGGCAGAGGAGAGCGGGAGCTGGGGGCAGAGAACGCTGAGGGAACATAACACGGAGGACGACATCTGCTTTCTATTCCCCAGACTCGGGGGCCCAGGCCGCCTGCCTGGTGTAACGTTTCCCCGTTCCGTATAAACAGAAAAGAGGACTCTCGTAATCTCGGCAACAAAATACGCAGGCATAAAAATGGGTCATATTTTACTTTAATGAGAGAAATGAGGGCCTGTTTCCTTCACACAGAGAAGCCTGGGTTGCTGTAATTAACACCAAATGGGCCTGAAGCTGATCCCTCAGATGATGAAGGGGTTGTTGGGATTGGAAGAACCTGAAGCCTTGGGAGGTGCTGACGTGGTGCCAGCCCTCCAGCCCTACGTCCCCACGCCTCCCCTCCTCTGCGCCTGCCAGCCAGCCAGGTCCTGCAGAACAGGGAGCAATACTCTCTGTCCCCAAGCACTCAGTAGGCGCTTTCACAAGCACACGATCAGAAGGGCATTTCAGCCCCACTTTCCAGATCAGAAGACTAACACTCAGAAAGGTAAATTAACTTGCGTAAGATCTCACTGCCTAGAAATTACGGGATCCTTCACCGGCTGTCCTTCAAATGTCAGCTCTTTCCAGAACAAGCCTTTTTGTGAGGTTTATAGTCTAATCACATGGTACTCTGTCCTATTTCCCATTTACACCTGACTCCTGCCTCTTCTCTGTTGGTGTCTCAAACTGCCCACCATCCTGTTCCTTCTTTGCTACTGCAGTGTTGTTCAGCTTTCTAAAGTCAACTCAAAATTGAACATAGCGTGGACATCTAGCTTAGAGCATGCCTGTGAACACTGGACTCACCTAGACCATATTCAAATTCCAACTCTACCATCTAACTGACCTTTTCTCTTTGAGCCCCAGGTACCCATTTGTACAATGAAGATAACAACATAGAGTTTTGATGAGTTGATGTATCCAAGATGCCCTGCACAGGGCTTGGTTCTCAATACTTATCTTTTATATGTCTTTGTGGGAAACGCTGGCGACATTGCCAGCCACCAAGAAAAAAACCGTAAGCAATAAAGGCATTTCAAGATTATCCCCTCATGATGAGACTACTACTATCGCCAACAACTATTGAATGTCCCAACCCCTCCCTCTGCCAGAGAAACTTGCTCCTGCTATACCTCGGCCTACAGACCCATCTTTGTTTTGGGGACCACCCCAGTAAGAACATGCTCAGTGCTGATTCCAGGGGCTAGTCCCAGACTGCTGACCCTAGACTTATGACTGACAGTCATTAACACCAGATAGAGCACCTGACCTGCAGGAAGGAGCATGGTGACTGGCGATGATGACAAGTTCAGACTATTTCTCTTCCTTTTTTGTAAGACTTCATTGGTGGGAATAAGCTGAAATGCCAATATGAACGAAGGAAATGGGGGTGGTTAGGAAGACAAGAAGATGGGAAGGATATTTTAATGACCAAGGTTTGTGGGGAAATTCTTGGAGAATTCTGCAGGATAGTGCATGCTCAGGACCCTTTCTCTGTTCCAGCCCCCAGGGATGAACCAATCACCAAAATAAGGTTGGCAGATTGTCATGCCTAGAGAAGCCAGATAGGGCTGACGCCTCAAATACTGGGAAAGAAAACAGAATGGGAACTTCATTTACTGAAATACTGAGGGAAGAGCCCAACCCCACTTGAAAAGAGGATTACTTGCCTAGCAGAATCAGAGGTGAAGACCTCAATTATAAAGTCTTAAGAAGAAAGCCTGATGAATCCCCTAGGATCAGGGAGGGGACACTTCCCTCCAACTAGCTACGTGTAACTCTAGAAAAGGTCAGCTACTCTAATAGGTAACTATGCCTGAAGGCCCTGGCAATGTGGGGCTGAAGATACCCCATCTTTACTGGTACATTAGAACAAAGAGGCCTCCTTCCTTCCTCCCATCTTAACAAATCCATCAGCAGTATCCTACTGGAGAAGTAACCCCTCCCTGTCTTCCACTGCCTATCAGTCTCCCTGGCCCCAAAGACACCAAGGCCTTGTGTTCATGCCTCCAAAAGAAGCATTTGCAGTGCAGATATTATCAAAGGATCAGAAGCCATTGAAGGAGGGAGATCAGTCCCAACAACTAGACAGGTGGTTTTCAACTAGGCAAGTTATAGTTAGAATTCTTAAGGCAAGGTTGTGAAAGCACACACAAAAATAACTTCTGACACTTTACAGATGATTTCTGAATTTTAAAATTCAATAGAAATATTTTAAAACTAAGCATTAATCTCCCCCAAAATGATTACAGGATTTGGGGAAATTAAATATGGGAAACAACCCACAATAAAGAGCAACAAATTGAAAATCATAAATGAAAAGGTAAGGGACATAAAAGACACATACAACACATCTATTATGTGAGAAATTTCCAAAAGGGGAACAAGACACAGATGGAGAATTAATACTAGGAGACAGAGTTTAAAAAAAAAAAAAAAAAAAAAAAGTTCACCAAAGTGAGGAAAGATGTGAAAATTCACAGGGAAAGGACACACTGTAAACAAAAGTAATGTTTAAGTGGCACAGGGCTTGACATATCCTGGCAAAATTACTGAACTCCAAAAACAGCAGGAAGAAAGAAAAAATATTCATAAGTCTTTTGTGGTGGCCGTAAAGACATGTCTATCAGATCTGAATCTGCTACCAAGGCACCCTGAGGCCATGCTCCCTAGAGGCTGTTCCAGCCAGGGACTCAGTTTGTGGGGATACAAGGCAGGTCAGTTCCTGTGAGACAGGGGACTCCTCCACCAGGGGCAACTTTGGCTCAAGGACTCCCCACAGGTCTGATCAACCTGTCTCAGAGCTGAGCTGCTGTCAGAGTCAACTCACACATCAGTAGCTCTTCCTTTTCATGTCCTTTCACAGACTTCAGACCTCCACCATGGTCTGAAGTTTCTGCTAACTTTCTCCTGCTCCTGTCCCACTAAATCTCTTGCATATCTAATCCTATCTGAATCCTTCCTGTGAGTCATCATGGCTGACCTAGGTAGGTAGGTAGACAAAGGAAACTAAAAACAAAAACCAAACTGACTTTGTATAAGCAACACTGGTAAATAGGAGAGAGTGAATCAAAATTTTTATATTATTGAGAGGAAAAATATAACTAAAGCATCCTTTATTTTGCTGTATTCTCATTCTATATTCTCAGTGAAGGCTGTTAGATCCTAGTGATACTCACAAATATCTCCAGCTCTCTGCCTTTGGGGCACACATGGGATTTGGCATGACTCTGCCCCTTTAAGTTTGTCATGGTCACATGACATTCTTTGGCCAGTGAAAATGTGTGTGATTCTTCTGGGCAGAGACACGTCAGGGTGGAGTAAGAAGCCTCCCAGTACTCTCTCGCCTTGTTGCTGCCATCTGGGAAGCTTGTGTTGATACAGAGGTGCAACACCTTGTTACCACATACGGAGGGCAACCTCCTTGGTACATCCCCTGGACCAAGTAGCTATGCTTGCATGGGCACAAGGGAGACTTTCTTTTTTTAAGCCTTTGGGATTTAGAGAATGCTGGTTCCTGCAGCAAAAACAAGTTGATTCCACTAATACAGAGACCAGAGGAAAAGATATAAGCTCCATGAGGGTAAGGCCCTTGACTATTCTCTGTCCTACCCCCTTTGCCCAAGAATACCACGAACCATATATATTGTGGTGGTGGTGGTGGAACCTGACTTTGAAAGAAATTTCCAATTATTAAAGAATTTGAAGTGTTTTCCCATACCCAAAGCTGAAGCAATCACTTGAGGAAGAATTCTAGACAAATGAAGATTAAATTAAAATAAAGGTCTCAAGACAGAAAACATGACAAGTATAAAAAGAGCGAGGGCAATAAATTGTGTAGTATTTTATAGTTAAATCTAAAAGGAAGACGAATGCTTTCTGGGAATTGTAATATGAGTTAAGCAACGATTATTGAAAGAAACATATTGTAAGAAAATATGGGATAATAGAATGAAAGTTCTGAATTTAGTCAGCAAAACCCAGGAGGTAGGGGAATGAGGGGGGTGGAGACAGGTTCCCCAAGGGGGTAGGAAAACAAAGAAGTTCAAACATTTAAAGGTTTCATCACTGTGGTGACCACGTGGCCAAGTAAAACACAGAAGTAGGAAAGAATTAGTAAGAGTCATCGAATTTTTATATAGTGATTGAGAAGCATTTGACTGCAAAGATGGGTAACCATTACTGTGATTAAGATGCTCATGGCTTGACCATTTAGTCAACAAATAGTTATTGAGCATCTAGTATGTGGCAGGCATTTTTGTAGGTGTTAAGGCTATTATCACTAAATACATCAGTAAATAAAACAGTGTTCTTGCTGTCATTCTTAAGAGGGAATGGACAGGTTATCAAACAAATAACAGCATAATTTCTGCTGGTAATAACCACCATTTCTTTTCCTTGACTAAAACCTTAGGAAAGAATAGAAATTATCCATGTTAGGATGAGGAGACCAGGGTGTTCAGGCAAAAAACTTAAGGTAGTGATAAGCTTGGTATGTTCAAGCAATAAGAAAAAGGTCAGAATGGCTGGAGTTTGTGTGTGTCTCCACAGTGGGGCAGGGGCATCCTGATACCAGTTCAAAAGGCAACAGATCACGTTGAACTTCATGATGCTAAAAGTAAGAATGCAAGACTGCTCCAAATATTCTGGAAAGCTATTGAGGGGCTTTAGGAAGGGGACTGTTAGGATATAATTTAAAATCTTTGGCTGATAAGCAAAAAAAAAGGGTTGTAGAGACCAGGACAAGAGTGAAAGCAGGAACACCAAGTGGGAACTGATGATGGCTTGGACCACATGGTGGCAATGGGCATGGCAAATACAGGCCAGATTGGAATGCTTTCGAAGATACAGATAGTGGAAGTTGGCCATGGATTGGCTGTCCTAAGTTAGGGGAAGGAAAGAATTAAAGTTAACTCAGTATTTTTGACCTGAGCACTTGAGTAGAAGACTCAGGAACAACAGATTGGGAGCTGGGGGGTGCCAGGTAGGTTATAAACATAGCTATGTTTAGACAAATTCAATCTGAGGTGATTGTTAGACACCCAGAGAGAAACATACCCAAGTCCCCATTCAAATACATGGGCTGAATCAGAACCTAGGGGTGGAGGTGAACAGTCATCAGAGAGAAGACATCTACAACCAAGGGGAGAATTCAGGCCACCATATTTCCATAGCTGGATATGTAAAGCACTTATCCTGGGATTAGCACATAGTAGATGCCCAATAAATATTTTATTCTCCCTTTCTCCTAGAGACGACTGAAGGTGGTCTCCTAGGATGAATCCTACCCTGAGTCTCAGGAAGCAGCACCAGAGAGTATCCCTGACACACGCAGGACGCGTCATTTTCTGGTCCTCGGTTTTCCCAACAATTACAAGAAAGTACTGGCCACCAGTAGTGTCCATCTGGAGCTGGCAGGGGATAGGAATGGATTATAGTGAAGCATGAAGGAACTTTAGGGGGTAGTGGGTATGTTCTTTACACTATGCTGGTGGGTTCACAGTTTTGTACATATCTCAAAATTCATCGAATTGTACACCTAATGAGTATGGATTATTGTGGGTCAATGATACCTTAATAATGTTGCTGAAATAAAAAGGAAGGGAACGTTTTCTGCTTTATTTATCTCCCTGGGCTGCTGAGTCTAGGATTAAATAATAGGATTAAATAATTATTATAGAAGCACTTCCAACTAATAAAAATTGAACAGATGGAACATATCCTATTGCTAGTGACTTTTTGCTCCCTATCAGTAGCTAGTGCTTATTCAGGGACGGAAAGTAAGAGCTAAAGGATGCATGGAGGACCAATATGAAGATTTTCCTGAAAAAGTGACAAGCCTGATGGGAAGGGGACTATATGAGTCAGGGTTCTCCTGAGAAACAGAACACACAGGGTGTGTGTGCGTGATTTATTACATGGAATTGGCTTGCGCAATTATGGAGGCTGGCAAGTCTTCAGATCTGCAGTGTATAAGCTGGAGGCCCGGGAGAGCTGATGGTATATATCTAATCTGAAAGGGGAGGCTCCAGCCCCCAGGAGAGCTGATCTTGCAAATCCAGTCTGAAGGCTGGAAAAACCAATGTCCCAGCTCAAACGTAGTCAGGGAGGAGGAGCTCCCTCTTACCATGTTTTAGTTCTATTCTATCGATTGGATGATCCCCTATGTGGGGAAGAACAATCTGCTTTATTAAATCCACCAATTCAAATTCTAATCTCATTATATAATACAATAACACAACACAATGATGTTTGACTAAAAATCTATAGCATCTCCTAGCCTAACCAAATTGACAAAAGAATTAGCCATCCCAGGGACTATTACTTATTGAGCTTCTATTTACAGCAAATCTCTATTATCCCCCTGAAACAGATAAAACCCAAAGGGACCAGTAAGTGATATAATTTGTCCAGGAACACAGGACTGCCCTAATGACAGAGCTGGATTTAAACTCCATCCCATCTGAGTCTACCATACCACACTCTGCTTCTTCCAAACCCAAAGCTCAGAGGTGAATGAACCCTTAGGGATAATATAGTCCCCATCACTGGCTTTACTGAAATCCAGAGATGAAGTGATGAACTGAGGTGGCATACAAGTTCTTGAGAGAACCCACAGCTCCAGCGTCTGGCTTGGGCTCTTGATGCCTCATACACATCTCCACTGCTGGATTTGGGTTTGGTTGGAATCCAATTCCATTTTTGGCCACTTCCAAGTCCAGTCCTTCCAGGAGGGAGGAAAAGCCTTTGGTGGGATCATGTTCTGCCTGCAAGGGCTCATCAGCTCCAGGGAAAGTTCCCAGAGGTGGGCCCTAACCTGCCCCCTCACCATTTCCAGCCCCTTCTTCCCAGACTGCCCTGCTAGAGAAGCCCAGATATTTCACAAACAGCCAAGTAACATCTCTTTTCCTCTTCTTGGAGCAGAAAATAAAGCTCAAACTTCCTAAATTCAGGAGTGTGGGATGGCCTAGGGTGGTCATCTCCTTAGCTGGGGGCTAGTTGTCCTGGGAGGAAACCCATGTCTTTAAAGCTGTAAATGGTCGGATTCCAGGATACTATCGAGTTCCAGAGAGAAGATCAGAGGAAGAAAGCCTAGTAGGGGAAGGGAAAAGAGAAGGATGCTTTACCTGAAAGACAGCATCCCTGGGGAAAGTCCTTCCCGTGCTAATACTAGCTAGCATTTATCAAGAACTTACTGAGCAGTGAACCACTATTCTCAGGGACTCAGGTTGTCTCAATGATCACAATCACCCAACAAGGTAGGCATGTGTATAACCCCATTTTACAGGTAAAGAAGCACAGTTGGTAAAGCAACTTTCCCAAGATCACACAGTGGATAGCTGGTAGAGCTTATTTTCTGCCTCTTGCCATCCTACTCTAGGACCTATGTACTAACACTTACACAACAGTTTGCAGTTTACAAAGTGTGTCTCCACCGATTTTCTTGTCTGATTTGCATAATATGCCTGTGAGTTAGATTTTGCTAGTTGCCTTGGTTTTCTCCTTTATCAAATGAAGTTCACAGAATGAAAAGACTCACCCAAGTCTACCCAAAGAATCAATGGTAGATGAAGGAGAGGTTCACTAATTGAATAAAAAGTTCTTTATTGAACACCCACTATGAGCTAGCCAGAGCCTCTGCCTTCAGGAAGCTACAGACTATCCAGGGAAATAGGCAGTTACAACACAATCTGACTTTTTATTGTTTTCCTTTTTTATTATTTTTGTTGGTGTGTAACAATGAGGTAGACAAACCAAAGTGTACAGTTCCATAAATATTAAAGATGACCATATATGTATATACATATATCTGTGTGTGAATGCGTGTGTATATATAACTCTGAATCAGGATACAGACTATTTCCTGCACCATGCAAGACTCCCCTGGTACCAAGGTCATTGTTGTTCTGACCTCTTTCACCATGAATTTGTATTGCTGGTCTTCACCTTCACTGAAATGGACTTCTATACTGTGGGCCTTTTCATACCTGGCTTTTCTTACTCAATATTGACTTGTGTTGCCTGTGTCGTAGTCTGTTCTTTTGACTGCTGTGCCGTACTGTGTTATATGACTATGCCATGCACTGCACGTCTGTCCCCTGGGAAGCCAACTCTGAGACAGATAAGCATGCAGTATTGTTACTGAGAAGTGCCCTTGGGATGATAGGTGGGACAGGGAGAGACAAGAAGCAGGGTTGGGAACAGGGAGATGTCCAGTGTGCGGGCAGACCAGGACCACCTCAGTTGACCCCACAGGGAGCCTGGAAGCTAGAATGGCCTGGTTTGGATGTGGGGCTGCCCCAGGAATAGCAACCTTGGCAAAGCAGCTCTCTGCAACCCAGGCAAATCTGGAAGGACCAGCAGCCTGAAGGTTGTCTGCTGGCAGCATTCCCAATTGCTGGGGCAAGCCCCACCTTGAAGAAGGATCTGGGCACACATGACCAGGTCCACATTTTGATATAGTTCTCCATTCTCCAGTTTATGGACATTTGGGTGGAATCCAGTTTGCACGATTATGAATAATGCTGCTATATGGCTGTTTTTATAGATGTCTTTTGATGGACATAACCACTTGTTTCTGTTGGACACATGACTAGGAACAGAAGTGCTTGATCAGTCATAGGGTATATAGAAATTTACACTTCCAACAGCAATGTATGAGAGTTCCCATTATTCCAACACCTAAGATTAAAGTCTCTTTAATTTTAGCCATTTTTGTCAGTGGGTGTTTAGTGGTATCTCTTTATGGTTTTGATTTGCATTCTCTTAACTGCTTAACACATCGCCATCAAATACTAACCAAGCTCCCATGTCTGGACAGGGTGTGGCCAAATTTGAAGCCCAGGTAGCTGGTTCTAGAGATACTATGTCTCCCCCTGTTCATGTCTGCACCAGGGAGTGTCTATTTCTAAGGACTGAACTATGTCTGGGGTAATCATTGACCCCCTTCCTGGGTGTCTGGTATGTATTTGTTACCAGTTGGGGCACAGGGTGCTTGTAGAATCTGACAGCCAGTTCCCTTTTCCTTCTTGTTCTCATACATTTTCTGATCAGGTGTCTGGTGACTGCGTGCTTAGGGGAGCAGACAATGAATGAAACATGGGAGTGGGCCACTCAGGCTGCTGAGATTCATTCTGGGGTCTTTGATAAGGTCATGAAATAACTGAACTTACCAATGGTCCCATAATGCAAACATCCAAAAATGACAAATTTTCGTATTGCTTAAGCCATTCAAGTTAGCCTTCTGTTGCTTACAGCCAAAAGCATCCTAACTCCCTCTTTCCCCACACCTTAGCTTCGACAGATTGATACTTTCTCTCCTGGCTTCTCCTTACCATGTGGTCTTCTGGAAAATGCAGGAGCATCATTCTTGCAACATTTATAATAACATAGATTATTTCAATTCTTACATAGAACCACTCTAAAAGGTAAGATTCATGTAAATTCCATTTCGTAGATGAGGAAACTGTGGAAACAAATCTCAGCTTTCCGAGGACTTGAGCATCTCAGAAAGCTCTTCCAGGCAACAACTTCATTTTTCCAGAAACAAGCCCCAAGAGCCAGAGAGAGGAAATATTTTGCTTATGGATCTACAGCCAATAAGTAGAACACCTGAAATCCGTAGATCTCTGTGCAAAACCATTCTTCCTTTATAAGAAATGAATATACAAGCTTTCACCTGGACACTCTGGGAAACCAGAGGACACAGCTACTCCAGGTTTTAACTGCTCTATAAACAGTGTCCCACTTCAGAGGATGCAAATTGGAATGTCTCCTGCACATCTCATAGAGGACACATATTCTGACACCAAGGAGAAAATGAAAGCAACTCCATGTCCAAGACTCATAAAGTTAGCACCTCAGCATATATTTATATATTTACAGTTTTTCCTGAAGCTGGAGACTCACTGGAGGCCAGAGCTGCTGTGTAGGGAAAACGAGTGGAGCTGAGCCCTTGAGGACAGGGAAAAGGGGTCTGGCTCCTTCCTTCCACAGCTGAGATTCTTCTAAGAGAACTTCAGGCACCTCTCATATTCTCAGGGCTCTGATGCTCCTCAGATTCCATCCTCCTCTTTAGGGATCCTGTTTCCCTCTCTTCTGTGGAGCTGCCAGCATCGTCTCTTCCCTCTGGATGGCTCAGTCACCCCATGCCCCACACTGGCAACTGAGGACAGCACCATCTTCCAGCTCCATGACAGGCTCTTACTTGTTGCGCCTCAAGCAAAGCCCTTGGCCCTTTTATCAGTTGGGTCTTATCAGAAGGTTTTGACCTTTACTCAATACTTACCAGAAGGTTTTGACCTTTACTCAAAAAAGTAACTGAAGGTTACTGAGAGAAGAATGGACAGGGGGCACCTACAGATGAAGGTGGGCAAGGGGACAGGGACCACCCCACTGGAACTCAAAGGCCTTGTTAAGGACTTTGCACTTACCTGGAAGGCAAAGGGAAGCCACTGAGCAATTTTAAGCAGGAGTGCAATAAGATCAAATCTGGGTTCCTGAAAAAGCACTCTTGTGGCCAAGGGGGAAATGTTGAGCAGGACTAGGGACCAGACTAGAGACCAAGAGCAAGAATCTAAGCTGCTTTGTCAGGTAAAGGGCTCCTTGTCACTGGAGTATGCAAATGATATAGAGAAGCTATAAGAAGATTCCTATAAAAGACCTGCAGTTGGACTAGCTCATGCCTGAGTTTTCTTCCCACTTGGAGACACTAGGAGAAGACCTCCCTGTCCAATCCAAACTCCACTCCCCTAAACTCACAGGCTGGGATTACTGTGTCCCGGTCCACGCCTGAGTCGATTTCTGTCTCCATAGCATATTTGAGGTCCTCAGCGTGTGCCCCCCATGGGGACAAAGGGTGGTTCCATTTTGTTGTGTAACAGCTCATAAATCCAGGAATTACAAACAAAGAGAATTCTGTTATAGGTATATACCATTTGAAATACAATCTCTAAAAGGCCTTTATGTTTGTCATGAATTTTATAAATTGTTGCAGTAATTAACAGGGCATAAAACAGGCTTCCTACCCCATCCGGGAAGGCCTTCCTGAATGCCCCATTGTCAGTCATGCCACTCGGGCCCTCTGCATGGCGGTGCCCGGGGTGATGCTGGGTGTGGGAGGAGGGTGGGGACAGACAACCCTGGGAAAAACGCCTGCATTCATGGGCGGTAGTTTAATGGGCTCATTTTAGGTGGCTTAGAGAATGACATCAAGATTTATCTCCTGGGCCCTTCCCTCAATAAATTAGAATAGGCCCTGGGGCCTGGGAGACAATTAAGACCCTCTCCCACATTTCCATCTGAAGCTGCCCCCCCTACCCCGAGAAACATTTTCTTCCTTGCTGTGACTACAGGCATTTGGGTGGTTTTCCCACTCTTTCCCTCTTGTTTTCTTTCTCTCTGGGAAAATCGTCACATGCTGGATGGAAAATAAAGACCCCAATTCACGGACCCCGGTTTGATTTCTTTCTGGAAAATAGTACCTTCTCTAAGGCTGAAATGACCTGGGGAGTGGATTCATAGCCATCCCTGGAGAATGTTATCTCCCTGCATGGAGCTTGCAGGATGGCAGGAGACAGTCAATGAGCTCAGTGTCCTTGGGGCTCCCTCCTCATGGCTTTTTCATGGAGGAATACTTCGGGCAGATGAAAAGCATGACTAGTATAAATAATATGTAGGAACCCATGCTCTAGCTGAAAATATAAAACATGACAGGTCAAAATGTAGTCCCCTGTCCCCTCTCCCATTTTCTGACAATGTGTCCTGTGAGGCTTCATGAGCAGGGAAGAGACATGGTCAGATGAGATTGGGAGCTGTCACCGTTCTATGGGTTGGAGGAACCAAGCCTGGATCTGAAAGACCAGACCAAACACGGGAAAGGGGTTCAATGGTCCAGACCAAACACAACACTGCAGTCCCCTCCCCCGCACCCCTTAGTACTAAACATGGAAAATCAACAGGCAGATGAAATTTATGAGTGACAATGGCCAATCAATACTGGTATGTCACCTTTAATTTACCAAGTATTTTTCAAACTCACTAAATCACAAGTCCTCTCCATAACTCTTTATTTGATCCCAGTTCTACATAGAGGAAAAGGGGTACTCTAGGGAATTCCATAATTTTCCCAAGATGAGGCTGCTGGTTTTGAGTCCTGACTAAGGGCCCCTGTAGCTCTTCCCTTGACCTTGTGTCAACATAACACCTAGGACAGAACCTGTTACATTGAGCCTGTACCTTGTGAATGCTCGGTGGGTAAATGAATCCCTCCTACTCCTCATCCTCTCTGTTTGGAGATTTAATCACAGACAGCTTGTGTCAGTTTTATACATAAAATCATTCACGATGATATATTTTCTGACTTAGTAGTCAACTCCTTGGAGGGGGGAGAGGTGGTGTTATCTTCTGGCACAAGGAAAGAAATCATAATTGAAATTATGTAACAGGCATAGACTTCTGAAACCAGACGAGGTATTTGAGGACGTCTGGTTAAATTCCTTGATTTTACAAATGAGGATACTGAGATTTGGGGAGGAAAAAAAGTGCCTGGCCAGGGTTCTTTGGGTGTGTTAGGAGGATTGTGTATGTGTGTAATATGTCCACTTTCTCCCCAATTCTGTAGCCAGCCCATATTTAGAAACCCTCTGATGTGCAGGTTCCAGGATGGGCACTGGGATGCCACAGGCAACAAGACAAGGTTTTTTCCCTTAAGGTTCACACTGTAGTCCGGGGGTCACGAGGCTTCAGGGACAACCGACCTATAAGAAGCCACATCATAGAAGGAAACAGAGGGAGGGAGAGCCTGTGCAGAAGGGAAACACTATGCCCAGAGTAGACATTCCGCTTCCAGTGGGCGCCTGGGTGACTCAGTCGGTTCAACATCAGATTTCAGCTCAGGTCATGATCCTGAGGTCTTGGAATCAAGCCACCGTGACTGCTCTGCTCTCAGTGGGGAGTCTGCTTGCCCCTCTCCTCCTGCCCCTCCCCCCACTCATGCATGCTCTCACACTCTCTCTCTCTAATAAATAAATAAAATCTTTAAATTTTTTTTTTTAAAAGACATAGATATTCAGCTTCCAGTTTTACACTCTGGATCAACAAAATACACAAAATGTCTCCTTTCTTGGCCTCAGGCACTGCCAAAACCAGAGGAAAGGAATCAGAATCTCTTCAGACCTCTGGATTCTAATGGAGAACACCTGGTTCCAGGCAGCCTGAAGTTCTTTCCATTCCCCAGCGGGTGCAGAAATCCAGCCTCAGCTCCTACAGAGCACTCTGAGCCTTAAGGCCTTCACTGTAGTTGGGAGATGGTTCTCCATGGCTCTCTTGTGTTTCTGCAAGAAGAGGCACCAGCTATCTTTTTCAAAGATGTTTGTAGAGCAAACAGCCTTGGAAGAGAGAGTGCCTCTTCCCTGGGAGCCAGGGCAAGTCAGTTTGCTGGCCCATGTAATACAGTGTTTCCTCTGAGGCAAGAGTAGGGGGTGGGGGTTGGTGGTGGGTTGCATGCAGCCCATTATGAAAGCTTTCTTTCCCTAAAGGGCACCTGGGTGGCTCAGTCTGTTAAGGGGGGGGGGGGGGGCTCTTGATTTCCACTCAGATCCTGATCTCAGGGTCCTGGAATCGAGCTCCACATTGGGCTCTCTGCTCAGAGGGGAGTCTGCTTGAGGATTCTCTCTCTCCCTCACCCTCTGCCCCTCCCTCCTTTCACACTCTTTCTGTCTCAAATAAATAAATCTTAAAAAAAAAAAAAAAAAGAGAGAGAGAGAGAAAGAGATTTGTTTCCCTAAACCCAAGCCTCCCCCACTATAATGCAAGCCGGCTACTCATACAGCCCCTATGTGAGCCACCCTGCATTACCCCCTGGGACTTGAGGGACAAGAGAAAATTAACACATACACACTTATGCTGCTGCTGCACCATGGGTAATAAAATACTTTGTCCCTAACCCAGGAGTCCCCCGTCTTCTACCAGCATCTGGGAAACTGTGACAGGCTCACTCATGAACTGGGAAGTAGGGCAAAGTCCCAGACTCTTCTCACTGCCGTTTTCTAAGACAACCCCTCCTGTGGTTTCAAAGGTGTTTGTGTTATTCCTAGAGGACACGCAAAGTTCCTGCGTTTCCTGTTTGTTGTTTTAGTCGTTGTTGGAGCCAACTGAAGCTGGAGTGGGGGTTCAGGCTTCTAGGGACTGATGGCCAGTGTAGGGTGACCGTCCGACCTGGTTTGTCCCACATGATCATTTCAGTTATGCCTGCTGCCCGGGCATACCTATTAATAACACTCCTTTTCATTCCCCGAAATGTCCCATTTGGATAATACCTCATACAGGCACTCTCACTAGAGGAGATGAGTGACTAATTTAACAACGAACCCAAAGGCTCCAGCCCCCAGATCCCTGCAGCATCCTCCCGCCAAAGCAATAGGATACAAAGTAAGGCTTCACGCTCTGGTATAAAAACGCCATGGCTTTGGCAAGCCATGTAACCTCCTTGTGCCTTGATTTCTCTACTTATAAAATGAGGATAATAATAGCCTTTGCCTCATAAAGTTATTGTAAAGATTAAATCAGTTAATAAATGCAAATGTGAAAGGCTTAGGGCGATGCCTAGCTCATAGTGAATAGCATCTGTTATCATCGTTCGTCTTCTTGTTGTCTTTATCATCGACATCTTCATTCGACTACAAGAGCCATATGCCTTCTTTGGCCGTTTGTCAGCACCCACTGATCATTCACAGAACCAGAAAGAACCCTAAGCGCTAACCTGTGCCATACCCGTGGTTCCAGGCGCAAGACTGTCCTCACATTCTGGGTGGCAGCTCATTTGGCTTCTCACGAGAGCCACGGGAGGTCTCCTGGCAGGAATCCCATGGAGCCATTCAGTAAATAACTATGAGTACACAAAAGCCGTCTCCTTCCTATAAATCTGGATCTAGCTCGTAACTGCATACCCTCACCCTTTGGTAGGCACGTGGCGCAGGAGTGGGTGTACACCCATACACTTATATTTTACTAAGGGCTGGACTCCGAATCCAAGAGGAAAAGGGGTGCTATTAATATTTACATGGGGGCTCTGGGCATAAACTAGGGCTGTGTGCAGCTAATCAGATCCCACAGTCAACTGGGAATAACACACACACAGAGGAACAGGACAGGTTGTCTTAGGAGCTATTGGGGCCCTCGGTGCCAGGGTCTCTTGGCAGACTTTTTGGGTTGTGGCTGGAGAGCAGGAGTCCCTCTTCTTGTGACGTGCCTTGGCTCTGACCAAACTGCTGAGGAGCAGGGTCACATTTCAGTGACAAATCCAGCACTCCGAGCCTTATTAAGGTCCCTTCCAACTTTGGTGGGTTGGCCAATGGGGGAGTCTCGGATTCTGTGCACTCTATAAAAACTAGGACGTTTTTATGGCCCAGGGGGACAATAAAGGCTAAAACACCAAAGGTGGCAATATAACAAGTATGCAAAACATCCCGAAGGGTTTTAAATCTCCGAGCAGCATGGCTTGTGTTTGATTGTCTTCAAGTCCTGACAAGCGTAATGACTTGTCCAATAGGCTCTCCACCGGGGCATCGGGGAGGAAGCATTGAGCGTGTCGGGTATGAAATATTTCTCTTTTTAAAATGCAAGTGTTTCCCTGTAAAACCTGAGCTTCCTTGCACACTCCAAGCGAGTGCCTGCAGCCTTGATGAGGAGAGCCGCCGGGACAGATGTGAGTGTTTGTAAAGCAGGGATCTTCAGGTTTCAGGCCCCAGGGCCCCGATCTGCAAAACATGGCCACCGTGCAGAACATTTGTCCCCCCTGATCATTGCTGATCAGACTGAGAACTGACCTCCTGTGTACTTCTCACTTGGGTTTCCTTGACCAGAGGCACCACAGGTTTTTCTTAATCAGGAGAAATAAGAAGAATTCAGTACTACCACTGATTGTGCCCTTGCTGCACAGGTCCTCTGGGCAGCAGATGCTGAGATGAGAAGGGGACACCAATGGCATAGCAGGGGTAATGTCTGTAAGAGTTTGGGCAGCAAAGCCTTTAGACCAGGACATGGATTGAACACCTGGGAAAGGAAATGGGGGAGGAAGCAGGATTGGCAGAGAGTGACCCCAACAGCAATGCAGAAGTGACAGCCAGCCCAACCAACCCAAGAGGGGGCTCTGCAGCAAAGATGGTCTGTTCCAGGACAACCACATTGGCCAGATGTGGCCAGGCCCTAAGAGCCCCATGTGCTCAGTCATTGCCTGGGACTGCCCAGGAAGGACGTGGTCTCAGGTCAGAGGCTGAGATAGATCCTGGAGGGGCTGCTTTTGGAGGCATAACACCTCCATGGCTGCTACTGTATTATTCTACCTGCTGTCTCACTGACTGTCTAACTGAGGTCCAGGGAGAACATCACCCAAGTATACATAGCCAGTATGCTGTGGGCAGAATACAGACCTGCTTTCAGACAGACCTGCTTTCAAAGCTCCGTCCTCTTCGAACCATCCAGGAAGACAGCAAGTAGGAGGAGGAGATGGAATCTCTTGGGATCCCAGAAGGATGGGCAGGACAGGGGCCCCTGGGAATAAACACCCCAGGAGGAGAGAACTGTACAGTCTCCCACACAGTCATCCCTCCTGGGAGAGCAAGGGATGGCCTTCAGCACCTCTGTCTGGTGTTGGAGCCTGACTTGTTAGCCACCACTCAAGCCTGACACATGTTGGTGACGCAAGTGGGTGCCTTGAGCCTGATGGGGCGTGGGGGGGCTACTCAGTAACTCCATCAGAAACACCAAGTGGAGCATGTGTGGGGCTCAGCCAGCCCATCCTGAGAGCAGTTCAAGCTCTGGCACCCTCCAGAGTCTGTCACATAACTTCTCTCAGCCTCCCCATCCCCTCTATCTACTCATTTAGGAACCATACTCCACAGAGGGAGCCCCCTTCCTCTTCTGTTCCAGGAATGGTGCTGGGGGCCGCAGACACCCCTGGGAGAACACAGAGCCTATGTTCCTGAGAGATAGTTTCAGGCTGGTGTGAGGAGTGCTCCAGGGCTGGAGGTGTGCACAGACTGAAAGGCAGGGTAGCTATTCCAACCTTTACAACTTCCCGTCAAGGGTCTGCCATGCCTTCACACAGGGACACTTGGTCAGCAGGCAGCTAGCAGTAGACGCAGAAGGGCTATGAATGAAGACCAGCTTCTTCCCAGTCCCATGTTTCTGAACATGACACCTTACACGTTGCCTGCCCTCACCTGAAACTTTTGGGCACCCCAGTTTGGCTCTGACTCAGCCCGTAGTACACAGCCTGTGTTCCGCTCTCTCCTCCAGCCTCCCAAAGCTGCTGAAGCAGTTGAGAGCCTCACCGCAGAAGCACTGTGAAACCATCACTGATGAAGCCCGGGACAGACCCTTCCAGCCCTGGAGGTCTACACACCACACAAGTCCAGCTCATATCCTGCACATTTAGCTGGAAAACACATGGACAGGGCACAGGGATCTCTCCAAGTGAACTGAAATGAATTAGATTGTGCCTTTCTCAGGCTCTGGAGTCTGTGGTCATCAGAACCCAATGTCCATTCTTGAGCTGCTCTCAGGGAACTTACACAGACACCCAGGAGGGCGGCATCTAACCCCTGAGCCAGGTCTTCAACAGGGGAGCAGAGGGATGGAAAGACTGTCAGCCTGGCATTCTTCCCAGCCCAGCCCAGCCACTTCCTGCGGGGTCTTGCACAGACCACTTAGTCTCTGCAAGCTTCAGTTTTCCCTTCTGCATAATAAGGCTAATCGTGTTTTCCAAATTAAAAAACTAACGTACAGAAAGTTCTTCGTTGCCTTGAATCACCGGATTATTCCAAGGTTGAGTGAGGAATAAATACAAAATGTTTATGTCAGCTCTACTTCAATAAAAAAGGGAAAAGATCATCAGCATAAAAAAAAAAGATCATCAGCAATAAAGAAATCATCAGCAATAAAAAAATAATAAAATTCTTTTATTAAAAAATTTTAATAAAAAATATGTTAGATACAAAACAAATCATGCTTATTGAAAATAGGATTATCTACTATTTGGCAGTAACTCTTCATAAAATAGTCCCACAGAATGATTTCTATTTTATTAAAACATTTACAAACCCGTTATTTGATCTTTCAACCTGATCAAGGAAACATTCTGTAACTCCATTTTACAGAGCTGTAAACTGAGATTTAAGTGGCCAGCCGCCAGCTGCCTTGCTCAGGGTCCCACTGCCCCACAAGCCAAAAGACTGACCCTTTCTCCCGATCTTTCATCCCACAAACCTGGCCTGTTTCCCTGTGTTCTCCTGACCCCCATCTCTCCATTACACAGCTCTGTGAATTCCAGAAGACCAGAAATCCCATTTCCTATTGTGTTTGGAAACTTGGAGAACAGGTCGTTAAAAGGACAGGCCTCTGGTCATACCTAGGCCAGACTAAGAGGAGGAACCGGTTCCTGTCACTGAGCCAGTCTTCCAGATGATGCTCCGAGGGGAGCTTGGCAGCCTCTCAAGCAGCTGGGTCGACTCTCACACACACCCTGAGAAGCGGGCTTAGGAATAAACTCAGTTTACGGAAAAGAGCAGTTCAATGCCAAGAAGGAAAAGGAATGCGCCAGGGTGACGTGCAGAGAGCGCTGAGGTTGAAGCCCCAGCCCAGGCACGGACCCTCAGAGAGGCCACATGGAAGTCACGGCTCTCTTCTGACCTCAGTTTGTTGCCTCATGGTTTTCCTTCAGTTTACTCAGAGACCAACCACAGGGCCAGCCCCTCACAATATCCACGAGCTTGGCCTCTTACAGAACTCTCGTCCCCGGTGGCTCTCACATTCTAGGGTTACTGGTGATCTTCCTAGAAGCTGGAAGACACAGAGCCCATGTGAGTTTTTGGGTCCCCTCTGGGGACTTCCTGCCGCCCGAATACAAGGTACCAATGCAGGGGCCATTCGCCAGTCTCCTGCTCCTCACACAGTGCAGGGACGAAGCCTGATTATGGTGCATACCTAGAATCTGAAGGTGAGGCTATAAATGGATTCTGGACAGGAAGGGGTAGGAGTGGGGGTGAGGGGCCAGCAGGCCCGAAAGTGTAACATCCCCACCACAATGAGGCTGGGATTCTTGCCTTTCAGTAGGCCCAGATCCTCTCGGACAAAGGTAGCTTCCTACAGGTGGGGGGGGGGGTAGAGGAGGGCTTCTAGACAATGCTGAGGTTCACCTGTGCAGTGGGTAGCCCCTCTCCACCTACCTCCAGTCTCTGCATACCCTCAGTCCCCTTCCTGCCCTCCCAGAGGGTAGGACCTCCCACGCAGTGGCCACAGAGCCCTGACTCAAGACCTTGCCAGAGAAGCAGGACAGTTAGGACCCTCCCTCCCCAAATGTCACTTCATTCACACCAAAGGTCTGGACTGCTCAGATATTCTTAATAAAGGCAATCCAGATTTCTCCACAGTTTCTTCAGAAACTGACCACTCGGGGGGAACCCAAGGGCTGACCCTCCCAAGCCCACAGACCCCTATAATTTACAAAGCGCTGGTTATTGATATTTCCACTTATAAGAGTCAACTAGGGCTTGCTGGCCCCAGAATTCATGCTCTTACTCATGCCTCTGTATTGTCTTCTGTCTCAGACAGTGTCCAGTAAGGAAACAGAAACGTGACATGAATAAGGACAGAGTAATATAAAAAATTATTAACTATTAACAGGGAGAGCAGGAAGGAAAGATCTGTTTCGTGTTCTGAGTTCTATCTACTGTATAACGTACAATGCTGTGGAGACAAACAAGCTTGCATATTTTTCAAACCCTAGGTACTGTGCTGAGGTGTTGGAAATTCGGCAGGGAACAATATAGACCTAGCTCCTGCCTTCACGGAGTTCAGAGTATAGGAAAAATGCCTCATATCATATGAGAAACACCAGCTTAGACAATTAAACTAAGTGGGACCCGTTAAAATCACCTGGAATTCGTGCAAAAAGGGGGCTGGCATATCTGAATCCCACCCCAAGCCCAGTAAATCAGAATCTTGGTATATGCTCAGGGAACACCTGGCACAAACACCTTAGCCTTACTGAGCTGATTAGGGTGTGTTATACAGCTGTCTAATATGGTCTCTGAAGTCAGTGGGAATTTTCCCAAAACAATGCTCTCTTCTCTCTACCCTTCTGCTCCTTGTGCAGCTCTTCCTCTGACTGGCTGATGGAACAGCATGTGCAAAGGCCCAGAAGAAAGAGCACAGATCGCTCAAGGTGGCTGAGGAATAAAGAATGCTAATTAATGAAGCTAGATCATGAATGCTTAAGGTCACAAAATCTATACCCAACAGGCTAATGTTTTCACCCTCAGTCTAGTCCTCTTGGCCCACCTAGAAATGTGTTTGTCAATTCCCTATACTGAATGTTCCCATCCTTGCTTAATACCATAGCCATGGCATAAAGACACTTAAGAACCCAAAGTCAGGAAATTGGCAAAGGTCACCTTCCAAATACTTCAAACTCCCCTCCAACCCTGGGGAACCCCAGCGCACTGCTACTGCTGCTCCCCAACCCTTCTTCCACACCCCCACTCTGCCTGGGTATACCTTTTAGACAACAGCCTGTGATCCAATCCTAACTTCTTACATTTCCCTTCTGTGTCCTTCTTCAATTCACAGAGCAATTGATATGATTCATAATTCCCAAAGGTGCTTAGAAGTCATCAATGGGGTTGGGGGTGGGGAACGGCACCTGTGTGGCTCAGTCAGTAGGGCATCTGACTCATGATTTTGGCTCAGGTCATGATCTCAGGGTTGTGGGATGGAGCCCCTGGTCTGGCTCCAGGCTCAGTGAGAAGTCTGATGAGATTCTCTCTCTCTCTCTCTCTCTGCCCCTCCCTCTGCTCTCTCTCTCAAAATAAATAAATAAATAATCTTTTAAAAAGAGAGAGAGAGAGAGACAGAGAGATCATCAACTGGAACCCCAGGCTTTTATGTGGAAACTAAGGCCACAGGTGGCAGCTATGTGAAGAAGAATATGCAACCGCCTCTGCAGGCCTTTGAAAAATATTTCAACCCTTTTCCACCACACTCATTCATTCCTTCATTCATTCAATACCCACTTATGAAGACACAGGCACTGCTCTTCACAATTAGAAGCTAGCTAGAAGCCACCACCTAACAGCCCGAAAGTGTAATTCTTTTGATCCACTAGAATATTTTTTAATTAATTATTTATTTTTTAAAATTTCTTTTCAGTGCTCCAGAATTCATTGTTTATGAACCACACCCAGTGTTCCATGTAATACATGCCCTCCATAATACCTACCACCAGGCTCACCCAACCTCCCACCCTCTGCCTCTCTAAAACCCTCAGATTGTTTTTCAGAGTCCACAGTCTCTCATGGATTGTCTCCCCCTCCAATTTCCCCCAACTCCCTTCTCCTCTCCATCTCCCAATGTCCTCTGTGTTATTTGTTATGCTCCACAAATAAATGAAACCATATGATAACTGACTCTCTCTGCTTAACTGATTTCACTCAGTATAATCTCTTCCAGTCCCGTCCATGTTGCTACAAAAGTTGGGTATTCATCCTTTCTGATGGAGGCATAATACTCCATAGTGTATATGGACCACATCTTCCTTATCCATTCATCTGTTGAAGGGCATCTTGGTTCTTTCCACAGTTTGGTGACGGTGGCCATTGCTGCTATGAACATTGGGGTACAAATGGCCCTTATTTTCACTACATCTGTATCTTTGGTTTAAGTACCCAGGAGTGCAATTGCAGGGTCATAGGGAAGCTTTATTTTTAATTTCTTAAGGAATCTCCATGCTGTTTCCCAAAGTGGCTGTACCAACTTGCATTCCCACCAACAATGTAAGAGGGTTCCCATTTCTCCACATCCTCTCCAACACACATTGTTTACTGTCTTGTTAATTTTGGCCATTCTAATTGGTGTAACGTTGTATCTCAATGTGGTTTTGATTTGAATCCCCCTGATGGTTAGTGATAATGAAAATTTTTTCATGTGTCTGTTAGCCATTTGTATGTCTTCATTGGTGTGTGTGCTCATGTCTTCTGCCCATTTTTTGACATGATCATCTGTTTTGTGTGTGTTGAGTTTGAGGAGATCTTTATAGATCCTGGATATCAGCCCATTGTATTGTCATTTGTGAATATTTTCTCCCATTCCATGGGTTACCTCTTTGTTTTGTTGACTGTTTTCTTTGCTGTGCAGAAGATTTTGATCTTGACAAAGTACCAAAAATTTATTTTTGCTTTTGTTTCCTTTGCCTGTGGGGACATATCTTGAAAGAACTTGCTGTGGCCAATGTTGAAGAGGTTACTACCTATGTTCTCCTCTGTGATTCTGATAGATTCCTGCCACATATTGAGGTCTTTCATCCACTGCAAGTTTATCTTTGTGTATGGTAAGAGAATGGTCAAGTTTCATTCTTCTACATATAGCTGTCCAATTTTCCCAGCACCATTTATTGAAGAGACTGTCCTGCTTTTTCAAAGATTATTTGACCATAGAGTTGAGGGTCCATATCTGGGCTCTCTACTCTCTTCCACTGGTCTATGTGTCTGTTTTTATGCCAGTACCATGCTGTCTTGATGATCACAGCTTTGTAGTAAAGCTTGAAATCAGGCAACGTGATGCCCCCAGTTTTGTTTTTCTTTTTCACCATTTCCTTAGCAATTCAGGGTCTCTTCTGATTCCATACACATTTTAGGATTGTTTGCTCCAGCTCTTTGAGAAATGCTGGTGGAATTTTGATTGGAATTGCATTGAAAGTATAGATTGCTCTAGGCAGTATAGACATTTTAACAATGTTTTTTCTTCTGATCCATGAGCATGGAATGATCTTCCATCTTTTTGTGTCTTCTTCAAATTCTTTCATGAGTGTTCTGTAGTTCCTCGAGTACAGATCCTTTACCTCAAATTCTCCAGGAAAATTTTCCCTCTGGTGAATGGAACCAGCGTTTGTGTCTAGGAAAGGTCTCTCCCCAAGATCACTAGAATATTTTTAATTTTAAAATTAATGGACATTTAAAATCAGCTTTTCATAAATATACAGGTATTTATGAAATAGCCAGATGTTTGTCTCCTTCTAATCAGACCTGGCCACACTTCCCGAATCTGAAAACTTTTTGTACTGGGGCCCAGTCCTCAGCCTTATGCCCAGCCCTGCCCTGCGATCCTCTCCCATCTTCCCCACACCTACTCCAGTGTCCTGGGAACCTTACCCAGGAGCTCTTAGGTAATTTTTACATAAGCTTATTCCCTCTGTAATAGCACTTCCGACACTTAAGTGTGCATGAGTTGCCTGTGAAAATCCTGACTCTGATTCCGTATGTCTGGGATGGAACCTGAGATTCTATATTTCTAACAAGCTGACAGGTGATACTGGGGTTGCTGGTCTGGTCCAGGAATTCCCAAGAATACCTAGCTTTCTTAAATGGTTTTTACATAGGTCCAGGACACATTTGCCGCCTCCTGTTTGCCTATTTCACTTCAATCTCTTTTTCTGGACAAAGTGTAGCTATACCCTCCTACAGATAGCCTTCCCTGACTGCCCAGGGTAACTTAAACCTGGTCCTCAACTCTCAAACCCCTTTGTGCTTTCCTGTGTCCCAAGGAAACAAGTGAATGTGACCAGCATGAGGTGTTCCCTGTCGAGTGGCTGAGGACAAGGAGTCTGCTTCTGGGGCTTTCTTATCCCTGGCACTGTTCAAACTTCTGTTTAAATAGTGAAATCTGTCCTCTCATTCATTAATCTAGCTCAGTGGGTGGAAAAGTGCCTGAGATCTGCAGCAGAACTGAATTCAAATCCTTACTTACCAGGTGAGAAGGACACTTTACACAGGCTGTCTCGGCTCTCTGTGTGGATTCCTTTTATCAGTAAAATGAGTACACAAACACATGCTTCCTCTAAGTATGAAATTAAATCACACATTTAGCCCAGTTCCTGGCACACAGCTCACCCCCTTGCCTGGGTGCCCCAAGGATGGGACAGAAGCAAAGGCTGACCAGAGCACACCTTAGAGCAGACAAATTTGAGTGATTTCAGATTTACACAGCCTTCCCAGGGATGCTTACAGCCCAGGGGCCCATCGCGTGTATCTGCTCTTCTGATCAGGGACAGGACCCGTACCATGAGGGAGAGGCTGCAACCTTGGGGCAGTGGGAGCAAGACCAGTGTGGTCTTAGGCCTTGTCATTTCCAATTGTCAAACTTGGGGTTTCAGCTGCACCTCTCAGCCTCTTTCCTACTGGTGATAGGGCCTTCCCTCTCCTTACCTCCCCCTGCCTCTCTCCCTGCCACCATCCATATGCTAAGCTAATCTTGACTTGGGTAACCTTGACTTAGGTAACAAGGTGTTCCAGAAAGGGTAACCCTTCTAGAAAGAGTAACGGTCAGGGATCCAGAAAGTTAGGGATCCAGTTCTGTCTCTGCCACTGACAGTCTGTTTGCCCTTAACTTTTCCAGGCCTGGTGTACTCATTATCAAGAGCTGCATAACAAAACACTCCCAAATTTAGCAGCTTCAAAACAACTAACATTTATTGTATCACCTGAACATTGGAAATCCAGGAGCAGTGGAGCTGGTGGTTCCAGCCCAGGATCTCTCTCGAGGTTGCAATCACCTGGAGATTGGCCCACAGCTGGAGGACCTACTTTCATTTTTAGCTCACTCACATGGCTTTTGACAGAAGCCTCAGTTCCCAGCCACATCAGCCTCATGACGTGACAGCTGGCTTTCACCAGAACAAGGAATCTAAGAGAGAGCAAGTAAAAGCTCCACAAAAAACAGTCCTTTATAACCTCCTGTCAGAAGTGACATACCATCACCTCCACCATATGCTCTTCACCAACCACGTATACAGGTCACCCCCAGGACAGTGTGGGAAGGGACTAAGTTGTGACTACCAGGAGGCAGGATCGCTGAGGGCCATCTTGGAGCCTGGCTAGCTGATATGGGCTGAATTCCGTACCCCCTAAAATTCATATGTCCACGTCCTAATCCGCGGTACCTCAGAATGTAGATATATTTGGAGATAGGCCTTTAAATAGGTTTTAAGGTAGAATGAGGTCATGACAGTAGGCCTTAATCCTTAATCTAGTATGACTGGTGTCCTAATAAAAAGAGGACATATGGACACAGATGGATGTAGTGGAAAGACCATGTAAAGACACAGAGAGAAGCCTACCATCTTTAAGCTAAGGAGAGAGGTCTCGGAAAAAAACCAACCATGTTTACCTCAGACTTCCAGGCTCCAAATCCACCCAGCCTGTGGCAATTTGAATGGAAGCCCAAGAAAACACATACATTTCCACCCCCAGTGTTGTCCGTGCTAAGTGGAGATGACCCTGCTTCCCTCCCCCAGAACTGCTGTCACATTGACATCTGAGCCAGGTGCCCAGCACAGCACCCGGCCCAGTCCAGACCCTCCATGATGGTAGCCCATCCTACCTCCCCTCAGCCATAGACAGGGTGGGATTCCATGTCCTTGGGGGTCCCTGCAGGGTGTAGGGCTCGATTCTTCCCAGGAGGAACATGATCCTGCCTGAAAGCCCTTGGGATAATTCTGGAACTCGGCTTTGGAAACGTAAAACAGGTGATGGTAGACCAGAGAAACTTTTACCTTTCAGGGCCGCCAGTACCCAGGGACAGTACCCAGGCCGCCAGTACCCATGGGAAGGTTTAGAGCCCCTTCTCTCCACCAGGGCAGAAAGGGAACAGGATCACCTCTCAAGCTGCTGTCCTTTGTTCAAGACTTGGCCAACACGGTCACTTTCCCTCTTCTCAACATGCGGATCTGGGGATGGTCGGCGCCATCTCACGGATGAAGCTCAGGCATGTCTGGTAACTGTGCAAGGTCACACAACTATGGCAAGGTCAAGTGGGACTGTGAGCCCAGCTCTGCCTGCTCCAGAGCCCCTGGGCCTTGTCCTCCTGCCCTGCTGCCTCAGAGTAGTCCTGCCTTCCAGGACTTACAACCTTGTTCTCCCCTGTGTCCCTGTACAGTTTTCAACACAGAGGAGCTGCTCAATTCCTCTTTGTTGTATAAGTGAAAGAATAGGTGAAAGAAAAGTGCACTGAAGAAAGGAAACTGTGTAGGAGACAGCAAGCCAGTGGTCGTGGGGAAAGGGACATTTCGCCCAAGTCCCACCTTTTCCTGGAAGCCCACCGTGACCACCCTGCTCACAGAGAGATGGCCTTGTGTGTGCCTCTCTGGGGGTGCTTAACTGAGGCTGTCAGCTAGAGCTGTCAGAATTCAGGGGGCAGGGAGGCAGGTCGGGCAGGCAGGTTGAGGGCCCAGAGACTGTACATTCAGGCCCTGGCAACACTTCGCATGGAGCAGGCATGTCCTTGCAGTTTACTTAGCCTTCCCACTCCACACAGAAGGATTCCTAACCTTTCTAGCCTTAGTTTCCATAGGCACAGAGAGCGAAGGTACTTGCCCAGAGTCACAACCGTGAGTACATGCCAGAGCTAGAATTCAAGCCCAGAGCTGGGGGATGCCTGGGCACTTCCCTAGGGCCACAGGGCCCTCAGAGGACAGGCTTCCAGGGCCAGAAGGCCAAGCATGGCAACTGAAGGTCGAAGCCACAGGGAAAAGCAGCAGGGCCTTGAATACCACGCTAAGGGGGTAGGCCTTTTCTTGAGGGCACTAGGGAGCTGTTGAAAGGTGGAAAGCTATGGGAGCGATATGGATGGTTGAGTGTTTGGGGAAGAACATTGTAGCAGGAACAGGGAAGTACTTGGAGGGGAACTAGATCATTGGTTCTCAGAGTAGCGTTCCCAAATCAGCAGCAGGAGCTTCAGCAGGGAGCTTGTGAGAAACAGTCCCCAACTCACGCCACATGCCGACTGAGAAACTCTGGGGATGGGGCTCGTCCCCTGCTGCAGGGGATCTTGATGTCCCCTAAGATTTGAGAACCACCGGAACAGAGGTCACATGGCCAGCCCGAATTTTATAACACTTCAAAGAACGGTGGGAGCATAAACCAGAGCAATACTAATATTGAATTACCTAGCTTCTGTGTCTTATTTAACCACCATTGTTTAAATCGTGAATTATTGGTAACAACAACCATGCAGGTATAAAGGATGGGCAATACCACTTTCAGATGTGCAGATTGAGGATCAGAGAGGTTAAGCAACAGTCTAGTCTGACCTCGAAATTTCTCATCCAAACAGGGCACCCTTGAAAGGAAAGGGAAGTGTTGACGATCATTACACCGGGTCACAGGCCGGAGTGGGGACTGTCCAAGGCAAACCTGGATGAATGGTCTCCATGTCTAAAAGCTGAGGCAGTCAGTGTCCAAACCCAGGACCACACAGACTTCCCAGTCTGTCACTGAGAATCCATCTCCCTTTCTCAGCCTGCGGACAGTAGGAGGCCTGGGGACACATGCTTCTGAGTGCCGCCTATCACGGTTTCTCTGCGACATGGGAAGGAGCGATGTGGTTCTTGTCCATCTGCTCCTCGTTAAGGGCTAGGCAACCCGACCTTCTTGTGCTTTATCTTTAGTCCAAAACATAGGCAGTGTGTCAGTTTTCCTGGGAAATACTGCAAAGGTCATGTGAGGAGCTGCCCTAGACCCTTCTGGAACAGTCCTCTGGCAGCGGCAGCCGCTCCAGGCTCTGATGGGCCACAGCCGCACTCAGAGGCTGTGATGGGCTCTGCATCACGCCACTGCCACCCCCGAGCACTCCATGGTTTGCAAAAGGTTTTGGCCTCTGCTGCTCAGTGCGGGTCCCTGCAGGCCTACACCTGCCCTGCTGGAGGGGTTGCGGTTTCCCACATGGCCAGCAAAGGATCCCAGACACAGGGGAGCACAGCCACCTCCAAGAATGTCTCCAGCTAGTTCCCCTCCCCTCCCAGGTCCAGCTGGGGCCTGACAGTTCCCATTGGCATTTCTTTTGCAATCGTCCACTCTACCATTGATTTGGAAGTAGAAAAACACAGCAATTTGCTTGGAAGACAGTTCAATCTGAATTCACATCATCTTTCCTTCCTTGTTCAAGAGGAGAAAAAAAGGAAGGTCTGATCTTTAATGGCTAGTTTAAATCTATTATTACATGATCTCTAGTTTACGGAGTTGCAAGAATGGAAAAACTGTCCAGTCCAGATTCTTCTGACCGCAGGGTCACTGTCGGGGCGGGGGAGGGCGGGATGGGAGGGGTGGTGGCAGTGGCATCTTGCAGCCGCCGTGGGTCAGGCTCCAGATGGGCACAGGACATTTGTCATGTAACCCCCTCCTGCTAGATGAGAAACCCCAAGTGAACAGGGGTCAAGGACGTCCTTGAGGCCACCCATCTGTTGAGGGGTGCGGCCACGATTCAAGCCCGTCAGATCCCAGAGCCAGGGCGCACAGAGGGCTGTGTACATAAAGCCAGTTCAACTCCATGCCTTGAGTCTTGTGAACCTTCCTCCCATGCCAACTCCTGCAGAGTGGACAGAAGAAAACTAGAGATTTCTCCAACCTTTGCTTGCCCCTAATCCCCCAAACCTCCAGCACCTGCTCTCTCTTCCTCACTCTCAGCTGACAGCCTTTCTTGCCCATACCTATTGCTCTGCCACCCCGTCTGTCATAGCAAATGTCTGCCCTGGGCTACGGAGACCAGCGTTTCCCGGGGGTGCCTAGACCTTCACCCTCCCACTCCCCAAGGAACTTGAGGGACTGTCTCTTGAGGGACTATCTCCTTTCCCTCCATCACTTTCAAATCTCCTTTCCCTCTGAAACTATAAAATTTCCGCCTTGTCTTTTCCAACAGCATGTGAGCCTTGCTGTCTCCTTCCCCCTTTATGAAGCCCTGACTTGAGCCTTCATGCTCCTCCAGCCGCCGTCCCCTTCCTCCATTCCCTTTATGAAAAGTTCCCCAAAGGAGCTTCAGTATCCTCCCCACCTCAAAGTCCTCCCATCAGTTTCACCTGGACCCTCTCCAGGCACATCCCCATCTCACATCTCATGGAAATAACTTTGTCAAGATCATCAATAACCTGCATGCTTGTAAACCCAGTGATGGGACACCTTGACCTAACAGCAATGGATGATACTTAATTACTCCTTCCTCTTTGATGTTCTTTCTTAACTTGTCTTCCAACACTCTCTGGATTTCCCCACCCATCTCACTGATGGCTTCTTCTCTTCTCTCTTCCTCCTGAATTTGGTGGGGAGTGGGGGTGGGAGAGAGGAGATACAGAGCTCCATTCTCAGTGTTTTTCCCATCTTTTCTCCTGATAGATGATATAGACAGATAATAAATAGATACTTGTTCATGTCATATGAGCCACTGTCATGATTTTACAGACCACACCCTGACAAGTCCTAACTATTCATCCTTAACCCAGCCTTCTCTGCCAATCCATCTCACATATCTGTCTACTCAGCATCTCTCTAAGATGCGTAATAGATATTTCAATCTCAGCATCTCCAAGTGTGAACTCCCAATCTTCTTCCCAAACCTTGCTGCTTCTCTACTTTTCTTCATCTCTGTTAGAACAACTCAGCCCTGCCAGACTGACAGGCCAGTCGTTCATAGTTGCTCTGCCTTCCCTCCTGGCCTCCTATTCCACATCCAATCCAGCAGGAGACCACACTGGGTTTACCTTCACAGCCTATGGAGCTCCTGACCCCTTGCCAACCCCTCTGCCACCCGCTCTGAGGGGTCAGCGTCTCTAGCCTGGGTTTACGCAACACCCTTCTAGTTGGTCTCCCTGTTGCCAGGCTTGAACCTATGATCCAACCACAGATGAGCTACCAGAATGACCCATTTAGTAAATAAGATGGGGAAAAGCTCGTTCTCTATCCAGAACGCCCATGAGCTCCTCATTCTGCTTTAACCATGGGCCACAGTCCCAATAGTCCTATGTCCTGTCACCCTCTGAGCTCACCACCTGCTGCTCTCCTGGGTCCCTCTGCTCCAGCCACAGAGACCTCTGGGAATATTTGCCATTTTCTGCCTCAAGTTTTTGCAAGATATACCCATGGCTTCCACCTTCAAGACTCTAGTCAAACATTAACTTGTCTTGCGGCACCTGGGTGGCTCAGTCAGTTAAGTGTCTGACTCCTGATTTTTGGCTCAGGTCATGATCTCAGGGTGATGAGATCAAGCCCCACACCTGACTCAACACGAGTCTGCTTGGGATTCTCTCTCTACCTCTCCCTCCATCTCTCCCCCAGCACACACATGCTCACGCTCTCTCTCTCTCAAACAAATAAATAAATAAACTCTTTTTTTTTTCTAATGTTAACTTCTCTTTACATTGTTAATGGTTCTACCCCAGCATTCTCAGTCCCACCAACTGGCTTTATTTTTCTTACAGCATCTGTCATTTTATTTTATTTTTACGTTTTTATTGTATTAACATTTCATGAATTATTTATTTCAGGGGTACAGGTCTGTGATCCATCTGTCATATACAATTCACAATGCTCACCATAGCACATACCATCCCCAATGTCCATCATCCAGCCACCCCATCCCTCCTACCCCCCTCCACTCCAGCAATCCTCAGTTTGTTTCCTAAGATCATAAAGATTTTATTTATTTATCTGAGATAGAGAGCACAGAGGAAAAGCGAGACGGAGAAGCATGCTCCCCACTGAGCAAGGAGCCTGACACAGAACTCGATCCCAGGACCCTGAGATCACAACCTGAGCCAAAGACAGATGCTTAACTGACTGAGCATCCCAGGCACCCCAACACCTGTCATTTTAGAACATAATCAGTACTTTCGTGTTTACACTTACAGTTTGCTATCGTATCCCATGATGATGTAAGTTCCAAGAGGGCAGAGGTATTCGCGATTTTGTTCACCAACACAGCCCAGACACCTAGACCCATGCCTGGAGCACAAGCACTTGTTGAATAAATGAGCTAGTGAATGAATGAATGACTCAGAGAGGAATGTCTCTGCCCTGAAGGATTTTGCAGCCTTCTGAGAGGCTCCGTGCCAGGTACCACACATACTGGTCTTTGACCCTGAATCACTTATCTCACTGTCCTATTTGTTGCTTCAGACTCCTACTTACCAATGCCTCTACCACTCCCCTGCAGGGCTGCATCTGAGAATTGTCATTTCTTGGATTTGCAAGATCTTCATCAATAATCCCCATCATGTCCATTTCTTGAGCAATCATGAAGTATCACATAAAGTATTTCAAGTATCTTATCTCTCTTCTTCAAGGCAATGCTGAAAGGGAGTTTCCTCGTCTGTAAATGGAGATAATGAAAGGTTGAATGTGAGCTTGCTCACATTCACAAGTTATAAAATGACAGAGCTGTGACCTGAGGCCAGATTCACTGCCTACAAAGCCTGTATACTTTTCACACCCACCTCCCAAATACGGAAGGAGTGGTGGCCAAAGAGCTTCCAACTTCCTTTCCTGCTTCTCTCCCATTTTCCTTCCGCATCTTGCACCTGGAGCTGCACACCGGGAGTCCCAACCCTGGCTTCACCACTTACCAGCTGCGGAACCCTGGGCTAATTACCTACTTCCCCTACTCCTCATTTCCCTCCTCTGTAAAATGTCAATAATAACAGCACCCCCTTCACGAGGTTGTGTCTGGATTAAATTAGCTAGCACCTGTACAGCACTTAAAATAGGTCCTGGAATGTGGCAAGTGATTAGTAAATGTAGATGTTGTTATTTGTTGCTGTTACTGTTACTCAGCCTAGATCGTGAGCCCGTGGTCTAGTTTGTCTAGATTACAGATGATTTTTTAAATTTTCCTTATAATTTTCTGCATATATATATATGAGAGATTGAGGTTTTAAGGACTTGGATCACAAAATTATGACAGCTGACAAGTCCAAAGTCTTCAGGGGAGGCCAGTAGGCAGGACCCAGAGAAGACATACCATTTCAGCTTAAATATATAAACAGTCTGGAGGCAGACTCCATGGTGGGGAGGTCAACCTGCTTTTTCTTAGGGCCTTCAACTGATTCTGTAAGACCCACCCACATTATGGAGGACAATCTGCTTTACTCAAAGCCCACTGATGTAAAAGTTAATCTCATCAAAAAACCACCTTCACAGCAACATCCAGGCCTGCCTTTGACCACACATCTGGGCACAGCCCAACCAAACTGATGTATGCCATTAACCCAACACCTCTTACAGGGGCTGTGGTAATGAAGGTCATCAGGCATATGGAAGGCTCACCAGCTGCAAAAATCACCTTAATATGGGGAACTGCTTGAAAAATGCCAGAAGTCACTTTTCATTTGTTCTTATGATGATACCAAAGTAGGGGAAGGCAAAAAGGCTCAGCCCTGGGGAGACCTCCTATCAATCACACTCTCAGTATGTCTGGCATATTTGCTTTCTTGATAAGCAAAATGTTCTGGACTCCTGATAAATGTTCTTAGCCATTTGAAGCAGTATGGTAATAAGGAAGAAGCTTTTAGTTTTGAGCTGAACCTTAAGCCTTATAATATTCCGTAAGCCTAAATCTATATAGAATAATATTGAAGACAGACATTTAGCTGCAAAACAGAATGACCCCAGGCCTTGCAGTAGGTGTGTTCTGAGTTTCCATTTCCCTTGTACAATAGGAACTAATGCATACCCCTGCACCAACTCACCTGACAGTCACTGAGACTCCGTGGGACCAGGAAGCTGACTGTATTCTGAACGGTAACATTTCCAAATGCCAGGGATTTTTTAAATCATTAAGGAACACGTACACCAATAATAACAGCAAAGCATGCCTTTTCCATTATCCCACAGGAAGTATAACAGTAGGTGACCCAGAGAAAGGATTAAGAGATAAAACTCCATCCAGGCTTTGTATTAAAAGCTGAGGTTATCTGACCCCATGCTGCCACCCTCCCTCTCGTACTCTTAGCAGACATATCTAATCGATCACAGAGCTCTCTTGAGGTCACAAAGACCAATGTGGCGCCATGTAGACATGGGATGGGAAAAGCTGTTCCTAGACTAGGGAATGAGCTCAGAGAGGAAACTGTAGTTAAGAGCCATATGTTTCAAGAAATCCATCTGCTGGCTAGAGAGAGCCACTTACATTTCCTAGTCCTGGGACAGAATGATTTCCCACATTTGGATGAAAGTCTGGGATGGAAGCTAGGGAGCCCCAGAGTACGCCTTTGGAAATCCTTCCTGGACCAGGGACCAACAGCAATCATTCAACCTGTTTCTTGACAGGAAATTTATAGCAACACTGGGCGAGGCTTACAGGTGATGCCATCACCGTCGTTGCTAACAAGGGCAACCACCAGCACTGCACTCATTATCTATTACTGTGTAACAAGTCACTCCCAAATTTCACAGCTTAAAGCAATAAATATTTATCATATCATGCCATTTCTCACAAAGTTGGGAATCTAGGAACAACTTGTCTGAATGGTCCTGGCAGGGTTTTCTAATGGTTGCAGTCAAGGTGTTAGCTGGGGCTCTAGTCACATGAAGGATTCACTGAGGCTGGAGAGTGGGCTTCCAAGATAGCTCATTCACATAGCTGTCGACAGTATTGTGGGGGGAAAAAGAGGGGTACCCGGGTCTCAGTTTCTCACCAAATAGACCTTTTCATAGGGTTATTTGAATATCCTCACAACATGGTGGCTGGCTTCCTCCAGAACAAGCCATCCAACCCCAAGAATCTGTGATGCCTTCTGTGACCTCATTTTGGAAGTTACACAGAGCAGGGTATCAGGCTGCAACTATTAGAAGGAGGAATGTCAAGGTATTTTGTAGATCTATTTTCAAAACCACCAAACCCATCACAGGAAATGCCTGTGAAGCATAGTAGAGAGTCTTGGCCCCAGAAGAAGGTAAATGTTATGTCAGATAAAACGCTTAACTTTAACTGAATGTGTTAAACATTGTGGAGTATACTTAGCTTAGGCCCCAAGTAGATGGATGTTATATTGTAAGTGTTTAAGCCAGAAAGAAACTTCTCAGTCCTGGATCCAACTTCCTCATTTTACAGATGGGCAAACTGAGACCTGCAGAGGAGTGATGACTTTCCCAGAAAACCCAGTAAGTCAGTAGCCCAGCTCTGCCTGAGAGCCTGATTTCTGAACTCCTGGGCAGAATTTTTCCCAGTATTTCATGCAGGCTCTTCGTTATGGTGTTTTTGTTCCCCCAAACCAGGCTGAGATGTCCTAAGAAGAAAATGAGCTCCAGAGAGGGTGATCTGGGGGAGGATAGAAACAAAATGAATTGGGGGCACTCTCAGGAACTGCTGAGATGAGCTAACCTTCCTTCCAGGGGGTGACCAAGAGTGAGGCGGGCCAGAGGAGAGCAGATGGAAATGGACTCAATCTGTCCCTCCCTGAAGCCAGGGAAGTAAGCATGCCCTGTTGGTGGACACCACTGACCGTGTTGTGAGGTCAGTCCTTCCCAGCAACCTGGCCACAAGTGATAAGCTCAAGTCGAGAGCATAAAATGAGACAGAAACAGACCAGGGTAACTGAGATAATATTTTCCATCAAGTTTTCTGGGTTGCCTGTTCTATAGTTTACATATTTCACACATGTTTATGCTCCATAACCATGTGACATGACAGCCCTTTATAGTTCTAATTGCACAAGTTATATAGCTCCCAAGTCTTATCTAAGGACTGCAGAGAGCTCTGAAACAGTAGTTAACAGTGTAGCTATGCTTGCCACTGTTCTAGAGAGATATGATGGCATGAAGGCACAGTGGAGGAGCACGCAGCTCTGGGGCCAGAGCGCCTATATTTAAATCTAGCCTCCACCATGTGCTGTGACTTTGGGAAGCTCACGCAACGTCTCTATGCATCTGCATCTTTATTAGTAAAATGGAAACGATCACAGTTGCTGGCTCGTGAGACTATTGTGAGAGATGAACTAATCGACATCTGGAAAGCAGGACAGGGCTAGGACATCGTGAGAACTCAGTGTGACGATTAGTGTTGCTTTATGTCACATGGTTACATCCTTACGTCACACATCACCTTCTATGCATTGGACGGTTGTCTTGCTCATGATGGCACAGTAATCTGGCTAATTTCCCAGACCCAGGAAGTTGGGCAAGAAGATGTCTGAGTTCCCATCCAAATAATTATCCTATGTGCTTCCAAAGGTTGGGAATAAACTGTAAGCAGATAGAGAACATGAGTCATGTTTGATTCCATCAAGTTCAGAAAGACCTACAGGGCATAACACAACCACAAAAGGGCCAAGATTAATCCTCAAAACAATCCTAGGAGATTGGTACTACCATTATCCCCATTCTACAAATGAGGAAAGTGGGGCACACACAGGCCGCCAGGTGACCCAACCAGTAAAAGCGGGGGCCAGCTCCAGACCTGGGCATTCCAGCAACAGAGTCTGCTGGGCTGAGCTGCACCCCCTGCCCCCGGGCATCCTGACAGCTTGCTTGCCCTGACACTGATTAAAATATTGGGTGAGATGAAGTTCTGTATGGAAATCTATTGGCAGCAAAGGGCTTAATTCTCCATTATATACTTGACCACCTGCATTCACTTACCAGTCTTGGTTGGTGTGGTCTGTATTCTCTGTTCTGTGTTCCAAGCACAAGACTCAGGGATAGAGGCATTGAAGACCCAAAACAGCTGTATGATATATTTTTCCATGCACTGAATGTACAGCTGGCCCACCCCTCCCTGAATCTGCCATGTCCCTTCCTGCTTTTGTGCCTTTGCCATGCTCTTCCTTCTGCCTGTACGGTGCTCTGCCCACATCTCCATTTGGAGAATGCTTACTTCTCCTTTGAGGTCCTGCTCCCATCACCTCCTCTATGAAGCCTTCTGTGATTTCCCCAGAGTTGCTCTGTCCTTTATGAACCCTCAGATGCCGCACTTTCCAAAACTGTAGGATTTATCAGTATGGACACATCCCCCCCGAGGAACATGTGATCCTACTCTCCCTTAATCTTTCAGTGGCCTGAGAGCGGGAACTGAGTTTCATTCGACTTCAAACTTGCTGTGCCAAGGATAGTATTGGCTCTTGGTATAGGCTTGATGAGCATGAACAGGCCAATTAAATAAATGAAAGACCCTTTTCTTCAAAGAGTTTCTGTGATTCAATATGATATGATATTTTTCCCCCAAACTTGCGGTTTTTCAGGCCAGAGGGTGACTTTCCTACCACTTCCGTTGCAAACAGCTCTATAACAGTTTGGCTTCTGGAATTTTTCCTGTATTTTCCTTATAACTGTATCCCAATTGTTTCTTATTTCTTTAACACCTTGTATTCCCTTCCTTCTTTTTTTGTCTTAACAGTTGCAGGCTGGGATGCCTGGGTGGCTCTGTCAGTTAAACGGCTGCCTTTTGGCTCAGGTCATGGTCCTGGGGTCCTGGGATCAAGTCCTGCATCAGGGTCCTTACTCACCGGGGAGCCTGTTTCACTGTCTGCCTATTGCTCCCCGTTTGTGCTCTCTTTCTCTCTAACAAATAAATAAATAAAATCTTTTAAAAAAAGAAAAAGAAAAAGAAAAAAAACAGTTGCAGTCTGTTTCTACTTCATCCCACCTTCCAGAGAGTTCTGCCCTGGACTGACATCCTGTCTTCAGACAGACCACAAGTTCTGGTTTGGGACAGTCTTCTGAAATTGCAGTTTGGACCAAATCGAGGGCTTCCACGTATTTCCTTATTTTTTTATGAATGAACTTATTATTTTACTTAGCTAAACTTTAGTTTCCCCATCTGTGAAATGAGATCATCCATCCTTTTGTCTGTAGGATGTTGTGAGGCTTCAATAAGTACTAGCAAATGTGTGAAGTACTAGCATACATTAGGCACTCCATAAATGCACTAGGACCTTCCCTCTCCCTGTGCAGGCAGGATCTGCTTTTTACCATAAAGCAATGTGTTACACTGAGTAGGGATAAGAATACATACTTTATGCAGTTTTGAGAAGTAAAATGTCTAGAAGCTAGTCAATTATTGCTAGATGCACCCCCATCCAATGCACTCTCTTGACACTGTGTAGTTAAACAAAAGCCTGAAAAGTAGATCATGTTTCCCTGTGGCTCAGACAACGTTGCATCACACCTACTTATTCCACGTAAGCACACAAGATGAGTGCTGTAGGCTTAAGTGTGCAGGAATGCTGGGCTGTGTTTGGGAGGCCGGCAGGGCAGGCTTCATTGGGCTAGATGGACCAGGTAGGGGTGGGGCTATTGAAAGCATGTCTTGCTCCTCAGAACTCCAGACTGAGAAAGAAGGCAGGGATAAGAACAGAGACTCAGAACTCAGCCTGCCTGGAAGAAGGAAAAGCAGGACAACAAAAAGAGGGCTTTGAGTGGGAAAAGCAACATTAAGTCTTGCCAGGGCTATCAACCAGCTGGTCAACTTTGGGCAAATTTCTGAGCCCCGTTCTTCCTCTGTAAACTGAATTGGATGATACCAGCTCATACAGTATCAGAGTTTGGCATAAAGATCCGAGGAAGTAACCTCGGGGGACATACGGTCCAAGCTACAACACAGTGTACCATTGCAAAAGGATCTTTTAATAATCTTGTAACTTGGTTTCAATCTCTAAGCTTCTGATTTCCTGATAGCCCACTTTGCCAAGAATCCCTTCAGGGTTCCTGGGTGGCTCAGTGGGTTAAGCATCTGCCTTCAGCTCAGGTCATGATCACAGGGTCCTGGGATCGAACCCTACCTCAGGCTCCCTGTTCAGTGGGGAGTCTGCTTCTCCCTCTTCCTCTGCCTCTCCCTCCTGCTTGTGCATGTGCGAGCTCTCTCGTTCTCTCTCTCCCATGCTCTCTCTCTCTCTCTCAAATAAATAAACTTTAAAAATCTTAAAAAGAAGAAGGAAGAGGAGGAGGAGGTGGTGGAGGAGGGGGAAGAAGAAGAAGGAGAAGAAGAATCTCTTCAGACACCATCTCAAATGCTTTGCCCAAATCCAAAATCCCAAGAGGTTTTGGTAAGAAGATTGGTAGTTGGCAAAATCTCCCATGCTCATCCAGGGGCCCCTGACCCTTAACCACTTCTGCTGCTCCCTACGAAAGGATGAACGTGTAAGCACAGAGGGGAGAGGACTAGCCGAAGGATTAGTAAATCACACAATTAGCATTTTCTTTACACCTTTGCCATAAAGGCTAAGCATTTGTGCCTCTTTAATTGGATGTGGGTTTTTGACAGGTGGGGTCATGAGTAAATGAAATTGTATTTGAATCACCACATGTGTTGCATACAGAACCTTGGACCCACGCCCAGGCAATTCTTTTCATGTGCTGCCATCCAAGAGGAGGTCTCATTTGAAAACTAACAACTGATACTGCTTCCCTTCCAACTGTAAACAGGGCTCCGATCAAGGAGTTTACTATTGTGCTTCCCTGGTGGGCATTCGCCAGTGTCGCATAAGCCATCATGACTGATGGTCATGGTGTTAGAAAGAAATTTTCTTCGGGAAACCTTGTAATAAGAGTAGGCACTCGATAAATGAAATCCCTCATTGTGTGTTGCATGCTGAAGAAACTTTTCTCTGATTCTCAGAACCACACCATGAAGCAAGTACCTTTATGCCCATTTCACAGATGAGAATGGTGGTAAGGTTACCACTGAAGTGACCTTGGGCATCGGTGGTGGAGGAACGCAGATGGGGACTGAAGTCCATCATCACAACACAGCGGATACTTCCCGAGGGGCTGCCCTGTAGGGCGGCACTTGTTAATCCTGGAGATATAATGATGAGCAAAATATTTTGCTCATTGCCCCAGTAGAGTTCACAGCCGAGAAGTGAAAACAGGTTCATCAGACTAAGAATCACTTCAAGATTTTCCCAGAGGAAGCTCTATATAAATATCTGGGTTGTAAGCAATGAGGAGGACAAACATGCTGGGGGATGTTTAGGGGACAGAGTCTTCTGGGCAGAGGAAGCCGAGTGGGTCAAGCTCAAGGCAAAGGAGAGAGAAAGGGGAGACGCTGGAGAGACAGCCCTGGAAGGTGGAGAGCTGGCAGGGCTTTCTCCGGAGGGCCCTGAGGGGCTTCTGAAGGTCTTACACAGGGAAAACGTGCTCAGATCTATGCCCCCTGCCTTGCTTCCCCACCATCCATCCCCTTGGCCTTAGCCTGAACAGACCTGGGGAGATCCAAAGTCCAAGGCAGGGATGCTGGGGACTGATGCAGTGGAAATGGGGAAGGGAAGATGAATTGCAGGGGTCCTGAGGAGGCAGCCATACTCTGAAGGCCCTGAAAAGCCCCAGCCCACTGGCCTGTGGGCACTGGATCTGAGATGCTAGGAAGACAGAAAGTGAAAATAAAGAGAAGGGAGCAGAGGGACGAAGAAGCAGGGGTGTTGGCTCCAATCAGGTTGTTTGCCAGTGTGTTCTCTTTTCTTTTCTTGTTCCTTCTTTTCCTTGCCCAATTTAATGCATGAAGAAATAAACTAAAGTATTCTCTTTTAAAAGTTTATATGGGATCGTAACCCCATTTTATATATGGGAAAATGCTGGCTCCTGGTGGGTTTTCTGTATTTTCATATTGCTATAATTCGAACAATGTGACAAATCCGCTCGCTATAATTGCTGAAGCTGGGCTCAGAGGAGCTGGATTTTATGGGGACTTGACTGAGCTGCGCCTGGGGGTTGGGTGGCCATCCTCAGGGGGCTGGGGTGTTTTCTGGCTGGAGAGAGGAGGGAACTTATGTTTATGCAGTGTTCCCTGTGTGCCAAGGTGGGACCTGCCTAATTCCAAAGCCGGCATTCTTTCCTGTTGGCGTCCCAGGAATAGATGACACATCCAGAGGGCCTGACCGTGGAGAAGGAGGAAGCTTTAGGGATGTTTTCCCTGTCTCTCCAGCTTTTCCAGACTTGTTTAAACTTTGACACCCTGACCGTCCCTTCTCAGGTACAAAAGGGAGCTGCTTTCCTTGGACTCAATGTTATCTTCTGACCCAACAACCTTCTAACATAGGTACCTACCTGGCTTTTGTCCTAGCTCGAGATCCAGGGCTCGTACCCCACGCCCCACGTCAGCAGGTGAGCAAAAGGAATTTGATGTTTCCTCTAAGGGTCTTCCCCAAATCTGAGCAGGGAAGGGGGAAGATTCAAACCTTGGGCTCTCAAAGGGGCTAAGGGGTTTGCTCTCCGCTCTCAGGAGTAGATCAGCATCACTCTCCCATTTGACACAGGCAGATGCTGAGACTTGGGAAACTGGAGAGAATTGCTCAAGGTATTTATTCACACCAAGGCAGACTTTGAACGGAGGTTTCAGATACGAATGTACCCAGCACGTTGGTCAGCAATACCAAGTGTTCACAATGCGTTTGTTTCCTTGCTTGCTTCCAACTCTCTGTGGACCCCTGTCCCTCACCGAGGGAACATCTACTCGCATTGTCCCCAAGGGACAGCCGTGGCTTCCCCATGTATCTGGGCCTACATCCCCAAGATGTGCCATCTGTGGACCTTTTAAGGGATTAACAAGCCCACATATGGTGCAGGGTAGACTGGGAGCCTGGTCTCAAGAGTCATAAAAGATTTTTAAGAGGACTTTATAGGAGCGAGCCCTCCGGCAGGGCAAGCAGTAAGGTAGGAGGTGGGGGTGGAGGGCTGAGCAGATAGGAGGGGTGGGAAGTCAGCTCTGATCAAGGAATAGCTGCTCAAAGCCCTCCACAGGAGATCCCTGATCCCTGAGCCCAGAGCTGGGACCAGAACACCGGGACCCAGACTCTACTGCACTGTGTAACCGGGAACTAGTCCTGTCCCCCAAAAAGCTTCTCTGGGCACTGAAAATCTGCGGGGTAGAAAATACTCTAAGTTCTCTGGAGCATACTCTGTTTCCTAGGTGTGGCACCCTGTGGCGGTGACATCACACGTAAGTCTTTCATCTCCGGTAGGTATTTTGGCAGGCTAGCCTAGGGACAGAAAGCAGAGAATGTGGTGTAAATGCCTCTGTAATGGCAGCAAAGTGTAACATTTCTGTTGTTAAATTATTCCACTTATTAAACTGGCGTGTATGTTACTACCAGTGTTTACAAGTCACTCAAGTCATAGACTTGCATCATTTCTCTTTTTTCAGCATAAGAAAGCAATGAGCAGACCTAGCCCGCATCTCCAGCTCTGCAACTTGGGAGCAGAAAACAAGGCCAAAATTCCTTCCAAATCCCTTGAACATGTCCTTGGTCTACACAGGGTAGTTGTTTCTACAATATTCAGAATTAAATAGTATTTATTTTTCTTTTCAAAGTTCTAAAAGCAAACATGAGAAAGGGCATAGGGAGGTGAAGAGGAAGAAAGGATGGGTTCGGACAGTTCCGCCCCATGATGCCATCACAAGCCTGCCTCCAGCCTGAGCCCTGTGATCGGGGTACAAACGTGTCTCCTCGTGCCCCAGCCCGACTGTGCGTCCTTCTGCATAGGCTGTTCCTGCTAACAGGAATGTGCTTTCCTCTCTTCTCTGCCTACAAAGCTTAGATTCCATTGTTCAGTTCTCAGGTCACATCACCTCCTCCATGATGTTCTCCCTGGCTCCTCTCCCACCTCCACCCCCTCTCAGACACAGGCACTCACACCCCCGAGTTTTTATAGCATCGCGTATACCCGGATGACAGCATCCGGCACGCTGTGCTTCTATTGCAGTAGTATTAGTCCTATCAAACCGCTCTTTAAGGAACCCTTATTTCTTTTCACCCGACATAGTGCTACAATCTTTTTGTAAGTCCTATCACTTAAATTTCAATCATCCCTATGCTAGGAATTAGCTATTATTTTCCTAAATTTAAAAATGGGGAAATTGAGACCCTTGAGGCTGGGGCTCTTCCTACCAGGTGACCTTGGGCAAGGACTGTGCCTGTATTCTGAGGCGGGGTCTGATACCGTTGTACTAGCCAGCCTAAACAAAGAAGCCATAATAGGCAACGAATGAAAAAAGGAACAAATGTCACCATTGAGTGCAAAGGCTTAAGTGTGAAACATGGCTCTAAACAAGCATTTTATTTTCCTGCCACCATCCCAGAACACCCCCTACTCAGGAACCAGGACAGGCCTTAAGGAATCACATTATTTGACCAGGGGGAAATGAAGGCCCCACCCCCCACCTCGCCAGCGAGCGAGGGGCTGGCCCAGGTCACAGAGCTGCCTTTGGCACCTGCCCAGCACTGTTTCCCAACTCCTGGTGGGTAGCCCTTTCCAAACTGCTTCTTCCCGGAGCTCTACATTGGGGACAAGCCTGTTTCCCTTCTTTGCAACAGAAGACTTTCTATGCCTGTCCTTAGAGACAGAAGGAGCAGCAAGCCTCTGTATTTCTTGGTTGCATTCTCCCAATTAAGCAGAGAAGCCAACCGAAGACTCCTTGAGTCAAGCTAATTGCATCTTAGCAGTCTCGGTGCCTGCCAGCTTTAGCCCGGAGTCAGGTTTTATAGGGCTACTTAGCCCCACACCCAGGGTTTATGATGGAAACCTTGACAAAGCTGCACTGATAAGGCTGCAGAGGACCCAGGAGACCAGAAAACCTAGTAATTTTCCAGACTCTAAACCCGGCCTCCACTCTGAGGGCCCCTTGCCAGCCAGGGCTCTGAAGTGTTGGCCAAGAGGGCCCTGGCAGGGAGCTGTTTGTTTCCACTCCGACGCACTCCGGAAATTCGGTATGATACCTTGCTGGGATTTTTAATGACAACTTTCTCCTTCAGCATCACCTGGTCTGCAATTAGTTTTCCCATTCTTTCAACTGCCAATCATTCATTCACTTGGTCATTCGTTCATTCATCAAATTCTGAACTCTGCCAGGCTTGTGCTGGGCACTAAGGAGAAAAGCTTCTTGGGTGATTAATTTAAAATTCTATTCTGTTAAGGTGAAGTTTGTGCACCACACAACTCTAGGGGGTGCCTTTCACATAGCCCATGATCACATCAGGCACCTTCTTGCAGAAAACTGTAGCATGGGGAAAAATAAACACAAACAGAATATGAAAATAATGTATATTTAGTCTATTATAGACAAAGAACGTTTAAAACAAACAAAGTAGCTGGGTCATGTAGCAATTCCCCAGCTCTTAGGCAATTTCCAATTTTCCTTTCTAAAACAGAAAAAAAAAAGTCAGATATATTTCTTGAGGGCGTCTGGGTGGCTCAGTTGGTTAAGCATCTGGCTCTTGGTTTTGGCTCAGATTGTGATCTCAGGGTGGTGGGATCAAGCCCTACCCTGGGCTCTACTCTCAGTGTAGAGTCTGCTTGAGATTCTCTCCCTCTCCTTCTGCCCCTCCCCGTGTTCACACTCTGTCTATATATAAATACGTACATACATACATACATACATAAAATCTTTAAAACAAGTTTTTTCAGCCTTAGCCAGGTAACACTGTTAGAGGAAACAGTTCTATACATTGCAGAATATTTAGCAGCGTACCTGTCCTCTACCCACGAGATGGCATCTCCGTCCATGAGATGGTAGCAACTTCCTCTAAAATGACCAAAATGTCTCCAGATACTGCTCAGTGTCAGGAACAGGGAGAAGGAGGAAAAGGGACAAATTGTCCCCTGTTGACAGCTACTGGTTTAAAATAATTTCTGTTCCCCCTTCCTCCTCATTACCTTCTGTTGCCCTCCAAAATGAAGTTCAAAAGACTTCGTGTTCATTCAAGACCCCCGTCCAGCCCTATCATGTACCATGTCTCCAGGTGCTCACCCATGCCCTTCCCCTGCATCCAGACTCGATCCCCACCTCCCATCCTACCTGGTTGATACTCCTGGTCCTCCAAGACTCAGCTTGGGTCCTCTAACTTGGAGGCCCCTCTCACAGAGCAGGGAGATATGCCCCTCTGTGGGACCCCCCACACCAGGGCACCCTTCTATCACAATACTCAGAGAACATCAGGTCTAATGATGATCTTGGACATCTGATCTTGGACAAGTCAGTCCATCTTTTTGGTCTACCTCAGTGCTCCTTCCCTCTCCCTCCAACCCCCCAAATTTTATTTATTTACTTGAGAGAGAGAGAAAGAGAGAGAGAGAGCACAAGCAGGGAAGGAGCAGAGGGAGAGAGAGAGAGAGAAGAGAGAATCTCAAGCAGACTCCATGCGGAGCACAGAGCCAACATGGGGCTTGATCTAATGACCCTGAGATCACAACCTGAGCTGAAACGATGGCCCTCCCCAGGCACCCCTGACTCAATGTTCTTCGTGTAAAATGGAAGACTCTCACAGTCATTTTGAGACGCAAATGAGTCGTGACATGACAACACTTAAGCTGTCATTAACTGAATACATTTGAAAGGCTATTATTACCATTGAAAAAGAAGATTTTTACAAACATAAACATTGAATTGAAATAAATATGTTTGTAGGATCTTTCTTTTCTTATATGGAGGTTTGGCCATACCCTAGATGAGAAGGGTATTTTATTTGTTTGGGTTTTTTTCCATTCCTGAAAAACAAAACTTACCATGAAATAATTCCTGCTCTACCTAGAAGCTTAGTAGTTCAATTCAGGAACTTTTTTTTCCTGGGCCAGAATTCAAAGAGTTCCTTTGATTTTGTTGAAGCAGGCCACACCAATAACTGGAGGACATTTTTCTAAGAGACATGTAGCTTGTAGAATCTTGCATTTAAAATGTAAGAGGTGCTAATTAAGATAGGAAATTTTAGAGGAGGAACTGCTTCTAAAAGAGGCTCTTCATCTCAAAGACAACACAAATGCATTAGGCTTAAGGAAATGAAGTTGAGAGAAATCTCTTCAGAACTTTGCAACTGTTGTGAGTTGAATTGTGCCCCACAAGAACGTCCTATCCCTCAGAGAATCTGTGAATGTGTCCTCATCTGGAATTGGGACTTTCTAGTCCAGATGAGGTCATACTGGAGTCAGGTGGGCCCCAATCTAATCTGACTGGTATCCTTACAAGAAGAGAAGAGACAGGCACACTAGGGAGGACGTCATGCGAAGTCAGTGGCAGAGCTTGGGATGAGGCCACCATGAGCCCAGGAATGTCAAGGATTACTGACAGCTGCCAGCATCTGGAAGAATGGATGGAACAGATTCATCCTCAGAAATTCTGGAAGGAGCCAACCTGCCAAAAGCTGGATTTGGGACTTCTGCTCCAGATTCTGACAGGTTCCCTTCCTCATGTGGTAAGGCTCCAGTCTGCAGTGCTTGGCTCGGGCAGGTCCAGGAAAGGGACATGAGCTTCCTCACCAGAGTCACAGAACGGTTTCCTCACGTGAGGTCTTCCTTTACACCGATTCTGGTGCTGTCCTACCATAACACTGAGAAACACAAATGGAGATAAACGAGGAGGGTGAGCCCCACCCCCCTGAAGAGAACTGTGGGAAGGGTGGAGATGACATTTGATTTACACCATGCAGCACTCACAACATGTTCATGAGAAAACAAAGCAAAGCAACATAAACACAAACCCTCAGTAAGCATCGGAGGTTCTGAACTAAACAGGAGCCCCAAGGAAATGCACAGAGCCCCAGGCTGAGGCAGGGCAGCCGTAATTTCAGGGAGACAAATGGCAAAACGTTATGTCCTGAGGGAGAGTTCCAAAACAGATGGGAGACTATCCCCAGGCAGCCTGGCTGGTAAGCGAAAGAAGCAGGGGAACACAGAGGTTGGAAATCAGCAAACCAGTAGTTGGCCCCCCTCTGGAGTGTCTGCATGTGTAGATGTTGCAGGAGTGGAATGGCAATTAGTGAGTTTTTTAGCTATTCGATCTCCAACCCCCTTTCCCATGGGGGAGGAGGCTCCTATTGCACGTGCTATTGATGGACACAGTGTCCTGCTATCTACTATTAGAACTGAAGACAGGAGATGGGCCTTCAGTGCCTGCCCTAGAAGCCAAATACACACAGGGAGCCTGGGCCCACCCGTGAGGCATGAGAGCCAGCAATGCAAAACAGAAGCTGTGTTCACAGTAGGCACACACGGATCCAGTTGTGGGGGTCCCAATGATAGGAAGGGATGTGGGCACAACCACCATCTCCCCAGACTTGTGTCTTTATGTGGAGACATTCTAACCAGACTAGTCCTGCCAGACTCTTCCTTCATTCCTCACTGATTTTTCTCCACAGGAGGAGAAAAAGCTACTAGCTGGGATGACACATGTACCTGGAAAGTCTAGCAAAAGAAACTCATTCCACAAAGCTACTTCTTCCTCCTCTTTTTCCAGACCCCTCCACCTAAAGGAGCATGTAGCTTTGCTCCTCTGTGCCACGAGTTGTAGTGGGGTCCTAGGAAAAAGCATGGGTTGGCGCCACTATGCCAGTGACTAGAGGAGTCAAAATACCAAGGGGGGATATACAAGCAAACCCACTTGACCCCAGATCTAAAACCATGTTCTCCAACAGCTTTATCAATAATAGGTGAGACTTGTTAGTATGGAACGAATGTCTCTTTGAATGGGCTTTGAACTCAAAAGGGGAAGAAGAAGGTTATTTATGGGGCCCAGGGAACTCAGAGGGGGACTGCCAGAAACTCCTGGTATCATCTGTGATTGACATTGAAAGGCAACATTGACTTCAAAGAAAGAGGAGTAGGCAGTATCCCCAACAATATTTGTTGTTCTAGATTGGCTCCTTACTTTAAAAAGTCACAACATGTGACCCTTGATATGTAGTGACTGCTTTTTCTTTCTCTACCAAGCATCAGAAAACACCAGAAGAAGTTGGCTTTCACCTGGTGGGAAGGACAGTGTACTTGCTGTGACTCAAGGAGGTATCAAGACTTCTGATGCGTGGCACAGTTTAAACCACAGAGACCTTGACCATCTCCCCATCCAGGTGGCAAAATGCTAGTCCATGACGTGAATAGCACACTTTGGTTAGGATCAGAATGTTGGAAACAGCAAGCACTATAGACACTGTTAGTAGGATACATGCAAGCCAGGCAGTGGGGGAGGAATCCCATGAGAATGCAAGGTCAGAATGCTATAGGGCTCTCACAGCAGGTCCCAGGACAAGACTCATAGTAAAAAGCCCTTAAAGTCTGATGGCATATCCAGGCTCTATTCAGTGAATAATTATGTTCCTCTTAGAAAACATTGTTTGAATTGCTCTTGGACCCTATTGGACTGAAAATGGGGCACAAAATAAGCACTCACCCCTCGCTGGGCAATTATGAACAGGGTGTTCCATAATCCACTGAACCAGAAAGTACCATGTCCAGCAGATTCCATTAGCAGATGAAAATGGCGCATCAGGGATCATGTTCAATAGGTTCTTAAGGCACAAGTAGTAGCTGGGGGTGATGCTCACATTCCCAGCATGCTCGCTCCTGCCATGATCCATCTCCTCCAACAGCCCATTCCTCCAGGTCCATGGATACCTCTGACTGGTGGACTGACACAGAAGCACTATCATTTTTTATAGTTCCTCTCAAGAACTGTAGAGAAGGGAGATATACCCAGAAAGCAAAACTTCAAGTGGTAACCTTTCTTTGTTTGCTTTGCAGAGGAATGGAGGGAGGAAGACAGGGAGGCGGTGGTTTTATGGCCATGGGATACATTTGTTTTAGGATGAACCCTTTTATAAGAGCTGCTGTACTCATAGGGTGGAATTCTGGTTAGTTGAAGAATCAGTCATCATGCCAGCAGTGTAATACCTTATACGATGAGGCACTATCTTAGAGAAAGCAATAAAATCTCTAAACAATGGAACAATTTATGGTGATTTTGCCACCACAGCCAGAATAAAGTGTCCAGAACCAAGGGATTAAAGGAGGGTTTGCACTTCTCATGCCCTATTCACAAACTTTTACTTCCCAGTCCCACAGCTTTGGGCTATACTAGCTGCAGTGACTTGGGGCGGAGGCTATGCTTTGGAGAAGAAGTCTTCCATGAGGGGACATAACAGTGGTTACACTGAACTGGAATTTAACTCCACCATCTGGTCATTTCAGATTCTTTAAGCAACTGGGAACAGTGGCCAAAAATGAGAGCAGTCACCAAACTGGCTGGGGTGTTTGATCATTACTGTTAAGGGAAAATAGGATTGCTTGTGATAGGAACATGGATTTAGGAAGAATGGAACTTGGGGACCTCCTGAGTGGCTTCCAATTCTGGTGTATCTAATAGTTAGTGGAAAATTTCTGCAGCCCCAAACCAAAGGTCCATAGCATCCCCAAACCAAATGTTTGAGCTACCCCACGGAGTGACCACGGAAGGACCAGCTGAAGACAAAAACCACTAGAATGGAATAGTAAAGGTAGGCCACAAGCACTAGCTATGCACACACGAGGACTAGAGCCTCCTTCTGAATTTCTTTCCTTACAGTGTTGAGCATTTATATATTCTACTAAAGTTTCCTCTTCTTCCCTCTCTGTTCTCCTCACTGTTATATATGTAGAAAGTAGGACCTATGAACTTTGCAATTTAACTCATATGTTTTTGAAAAAAAACTGGAGGCACAGTCCAAATACTTTTGGTTTTGTTCCTTTGGGGAGGGGCTAAGAATATTTTCAGTTGCAAGGAAGGGGTGTGTGTTTGTGTGTGTGTGTGTGTGTGTGTGTGTGTATGAAGAATACATATAGGAAGACACCTTTGAATGAAGGTTGGGCAGCCAAAGGAGGGGGGCTATCAGGGATTTATGACAGTTTTTAGTGGTCATTCTGCAACAGCTCCTCTCATTTGGTGGGAAACACCTGGAGGAGAAGCAGTCTACCCGCACAGTGGAAGCCAAAGTGGGAGGGATATCTTCCCTCTTTCCCACCCTGAGCATCCAGCAAAGTTGCCCAGATGAATGAGGATCGGGGCTCACTGAAAGTCACTGCACTATCCAGCACTGGTGGTGAGGGTAGTGATGGAGGGTGCAACCTGGCTGTCTTCTAGAAAATGAACGTCTGCTTTTTTGCAATATGTCTCCCTGATAATCAGAGAATTCCCTGATTCCTGTCTATCTTCCAAGTCCACCAATCTTCCAAATCTGGACCTTTCATGTCCTCTGATTCCCACCAGTCCACTCAGGAAGGCCCCAGAGTTGATTTTCACTGCCTGCAACTGAGAACTCTTGCTGAAAGTAGAGTGGCTCTGAGTACATGGCTGAGGTAGGTTCACTGGATCAAACAGATGATGACAAGAAGCTTCTACATAATGTTTGTTGTCATGACAGTCTAGCCACCATGTCTAAAACACCATAGTTCCTTCACATGCCTGGAAGATCTCAGCTTATCCCTACCACAACCCGATAAAGTCAGTATTCTTCTTATGTCCATTTAAAAATGAGAAACCTCTTGCACCTTTTGCACTTGTTAACCTCAAGTAACCTCCCCAAATCACACAACTAAAATGTAGTGGATTAGCAACTCAGACACAAGTGTGTGGGTAAAAACATGGGCTTTAGAGAAGACCTGACTCTGTAAAGGGTTCCATTATCTTTTCCCCCTCAAATCTCACCTGACTTACACTTTCCTTCCTCTTGGGAGAATACCTTCTCCAAACATCAATTTTTATGGAAGCCAGAGGATATCAACCAATATCAAGATTCAACCAGGTTGTCCTGATCTATGGGGGATGAAAGTCCTTTCATCCAGCCAGATCACTGAACATCTGTCCTGATGTTTCCCAGCAATTGTCCTGAGAAATATGAGCTGCCACCTCCACCAAGATTCTTCACCCTTGAAGCCACAACTTTCCATGCTCCCACCCGCTTCCCCAGCAAGACAGCTAGGGTGCCCTATTTGCAGCATTCTCAGGAGCCCATGGGTGTGGAAGAATCTGACCGTGTGTCCAGCTCCATTGAGTGACTGAGGAGGGAACATGTGCAAGCTATTAGGCCTGGCCCGAGGGTAGCAGTTGCCTGACCCCTCTTTTTAAGGAAGCAAATGCAGAGTTTTATAGTCCAGAGCTCTCTGTGATCCTCAAAGCTTCTTTTTTACCCTTGGCCCTGAAAACACTCCAAGGGAAGGACTTCAAAGTTGTTTTCTCATTATAAATCTCATGGCCTGGGGAAGCTCTGCCTACCATGTGAAACCACCAGATCTGTGACTCATTTGGAGGTTTTCAAGCCTTTCTTGTCTTGTTGGATGTTCCTCCTCCTCCAGCACCCCTGCATTCTGACTAAGTCAGCTAACATGGCCAGGTAGAAAGTTTCATCCAAGTCCTACTTATCCTTTGGGCCTCCCCTTGGGTATTACACCTCTAGGAGCTTTGGCTTATGAGCTTGTGAGCCTGGTTGGCTCCCCACAGGACTTCACTCTCACCTCCAGCAGAGTTTAGGCACAACCAAGAACCTGCCTTGAGTGCCTATGGGCTTCTAAGCCATTAGTTTCTAACCAGGGGCAATTTTGCCATTTGGCCATGTTTGGAAACATCTTTTGTTGTCCCAAGGTATACTGGCATCTTTTAGAGAAAGACTAAGGATGGTGATAAGCATTTTATAATGCACAGGACAGCTACCAACATCAAAGAATTATCTGGCCCAAAATGTCAATAGCAGGTCTAGCTTCATGGGCAAAGAACCGGGGTAGTTAGCATGACCTGACTTGAAGTAGGGCCCCATACCTGGTTTAACATTCTACTATCACTATGTTGAAATTCATAGTAACTTTTGAACAAGGGGCTCCATATTTTTGCTTTGCACTAGACCATACAAATTGTGCAGCCAGGTGCGGTCAAGTCTATGGATGTTAAGAAACCCCATTCGAGTCTCTATGATAAGAGATGTAGAAATGATGATGTCATTCCTGCCCCAAAGGAACTGTAGTCCAGTGGGGGAGAGGATTACATGCTTCCTTAATAAATACATACTGGGGGCTCCTGGGTGGCTCAGAAAGTTAAAGCCTCTGCCTTCGGATCAGGTCATGATCCCAGGGTCCGGGGATCGGCCGCCACATCGGGCTCTCTGCTCAGCAGGGACCCTGCTTCCCCCTCTCTATCTGCCTGCCTCTCTGCCTGCTTGTGATCTCTGTCAAGTAAATAAATAAAATCTTTAAAAATAAATAAATACATACATACATACATACTGTTATATATGCAGTAAATGCCTCATTTTGTGTACAGAGTTCCCAATAGTAGCTTAAGCCTCATATACTCTTGTGATTGAGACACGTCTGGAAACAGTGGAGAATGATAGAATGAATCTGGTGGAACTATCCTAGGGGAGAAGTCAGTAGCAGAAGGCAGGAGGCCAGGCAGACAAGCTTTACCCGGATACAAAGCCTCAAATGTAGGTGAGGCAAGGGCTGTTCTGAGGAGAACAGGGTGCCTATCACTCAGATTGTGGGGAACTAAGAGCATATGTGAGCTGTGAGAGATGAGGTTCTGTTGTTCAGATTATCTTTACTATGTAACAAACTACCCCAAAAGTTAGTGGCTAAAAACAGCAATTTATTATTTTCATTCATGGCTCTGTGAGCTAACTGTGCTCAGCAAGACAGTGGTCCCTCAGGGTCTCTCATATGATTGCCTCAAATGGTGGTTTAGGCCAGAGTCATCTGAAGGTGCAACTCTCTGGATATCTAAGATGGCACATTCACATGGCTGGCAGTTGGTGCTGACTGTCCCCCAGAGGCGGCCTTCAGCTAGAGCACCCACACGTGGACTCTCATCATAAGGCTTCTCGTCATGTATGGCTGGGTTCTGAAAGGAAGTAGCCCAACAATGAACATTTCAAGAAACCCAAGTAGAAGTCACAAGCCTTCATACAACCTTGTCTCAGAAGTCCCAGAACACCCTTTTGGATGCATCCTGCTAGTGAATTAAATCACTAAGACCAGCCCAGATTCAAAGAGTAGTGGGTTAGATTTCATCTATTGTTATCAGGGGCAGCAGGTGCTGGCAGGGAGAGAAGGGATTGATGGTGGCCATCTTTCAAGCTTATTATCACAACTGTTTTCAATAAAGAGCTCTGAAAAACATAGCTACATAGGACCTAAAGCAAGGTTCTTTGAACCCAAGGGGCAGAGACTCTCCCCTCTACAGGAGCCCAGCCTCACTTTGTTGCCACGCAGGCTTCAGAGGGCACAGCTGTGCTTCTGCTTCTGTCCCCAGAGAAAGCCTCAGGGCACCGGGAGCAGCAAGAGTGCACAGCAGCTGTAAGACTCATGACAGTGGCCAGTAGAGAAAGCTTTGAAAAGGAGCCCCAGCAGCATAAGTGAGGCATATTCAGAGGCACAGAGGCCTCCAGAGTGACCATCAGTATAAGTAACACAATGCTGAAAGTAAAGACAAGGGCAGGTCCTAAGATTTCATTTGAGAAATCCTTTAGAACTTCCCAGAAACAATTCAGGAGTTCTTTGGAAGGCAGGGGGAGGGACGTTGTCAGAAAAAAACATAAAATACAAGTTATGATGACTAAGATCACCTCATTTTTTCAACCCAGCTTGATGCAAAACAGGTTACATGTCTTGCACATATGAATATGCATGTTTCTATGCACACATACATGAACATACACATGTACAAAGAAAAATGTGCTTGGAAAAAAAAAAGACTGAAAGAAAGTACACCAAAATATTAACAGCATCTGTGCAATCTCTAACATCAGATTAGTGTTTTTAACTTCCTTCTTAGTATATTTTCCTGTATGTTTCAAATTTTCTGTGATGAACACATTACATGTATAACTAGAAATAAGTACATATTTGTAAAAGAAAGTATATGTGTATCCTTATGGTGGTGCTTGCTCAAAAATGGTCACGAGGCAAGGAGGTGCAAGGAGCCCCCCCGCCCCAGGCCCTGGTTCTGGACACAACAAACCTGATGGCCAAGAATGTCTATGGTGGACTTGGCTTCTAGCATAGCCTAGGGGAGCTCTGAGTATAGCAGGAAGATCAGATTTAGAGTTGGGGGTGTGGCAGAAAAGAGGCCACGTCCCCACCAGCTGGGGTAGACCTGGGACAACCCTATGCTGTGGTGGTTGGGACAGCCAGGAGGGTCAGCATGTCAAAGAGCCCCATACTGACCACACATCAGGCTGGAAAATGTCCCTGGTGCAGGGGGGTATGAGGATTTCCCCATAAGCCCACCATAGGCTCTTAGCCGGTCTGGCTGTGGTAGGAGGAAGGAAACAAAATTCAAGTGAGCACCACAAGCCACACACAACAGCCCTATTAGGGAACTGTGTCCATCAGGTAAATCAAGTTCACCATAGATGGTTGGGGGGAAAAAAGGCTTTGGTGAAAGAACTAAAAGAACCATTCTAGAAATAAGGGACAGAGATAAGGGAACAAATGAGGAATCATGAGCACGCAGACACTTGGAATAAAAGAAGGCTATCACCACCCCTACAGCTGAAGAGACAGGACAGAGAGGACAGTGTTAGTAAGCTCCCTTGCAGGAGGCCTTGCAGCACTCTTGCTGGCGGACACCCATGGATATCAACAGACAAAATACTGCCAGAAATGTGCCACTGGGGCAGGGCAGAAAGACCCCAGGTCTCTCTTCCCACTTCTCAGACTCCTGCCAGTGCCTTCCATGAGCCAAGCCAGTCATCAAGGGAGCCCAGGTAATGCAGAGCACAAGGATCGGGTTTCCAGATCCCAGAACAAGACCAAAAAGGGTCACAATGGATGTGGGAACAAACAGAAAATAACACACACACACAGATACTATTATTATTCTAATTTCAGAGAAGGAAAGTGGAGTAGGGAAGTTAGGTATTGACTCCCTATGTTCCAAACACCATGTTATACTTTCTGGAACTCACCTGGATGGAGCAAGTCTGTTGATTATAACAGGCACATAAACAGCCTGGTAAGAACTGAAAAGCAGGTATTACATATGTGAACCCAACAATGCTGTGGGAGGATAAGTGGTCAAGCATGCTTCCCAGAAAAGGTGCCTTCTGAGCAGAGTCTTGAATGGGTGTGAAGCAGCAGAGGGCTTCAATTCACTTAAGCCCTGTGCCTTTGTACATGGGTAATGCACAAGCTAAAATGAGAAAAATGCACCAGGCTATGAGTACCTGCGGCATTCCAGGCTCTCCATCTCATTCATCTTCATATTCCCATAGTCCACCTGAGACAAACGGATGCCCATGATTCTACAGGAGGCAGTGTTGGGTAATGTTCGGGATTTCAGACTCTGTGTTGGACAACCTGGGTCTGCATCCTGAGTCTACCATTACTGGGTTGCAACCCAGGCTCCACCCCAAGTCTCCTTCTCTTAATTCTTTAAAAGGGGGTATCCTGGTAGTAGTACGTACTTCACTGTGGTTATTGTGAGCATGAAATGAGGTAATGCATGGAAAGACCTTAGCAATAAGTGCCTGACAATTTATTGTGATTGTCATGATTATGCAATTACAGTTATTATTATAGGATTTTACTCATTAACAATTATTATGGTCATAACCTAATAGAAAATCTATAATCTAGTGTAAATTCTAATAGAAGGAAGTAGTGAACAGTTCAGCCTGAGGAGCTTATGGGGGGTTCCCCAGAAGAGGGGCCATTTGAAATGAATCTTGAAGTTCTCCAGGTAGAGAAGGGAAGGCATCCAGGCAACAGGACCACATAGGTGAGGGCATGGAGGCATGACACAGCTTGGCTCCCAGAGAAGTGGTCTGTATTTCAGTGTGATCAGGGTACATGGTGCATGGGGAGAGAGGAAGTAGCACAAGATAGGGAGGGAGCAATAGGTAAAAGTCTTTCAACAAATCCAACCCATTGTGAAAACCCATTGCAAGCTTCCTCTCCTTCCAAAAGCCTTTCATGAGCATCTTACCCCACAGCATTCCCCACCTTTTGTGAATTTCAGTAATCCCTGAATGTTTTACCACGTGATTCAGTTTCTGATATTTTTAAAAATTTTATTTATGTATCTGAGACAGAGAGAGAATGAGCAGGGGGCAAGGGCAGAGGGAGAGGGAGAAGCAGACTCCTTGCTGAGCTGGGAGCCCAATGCAGGGCTTGATCCCAGGACCCTGAGACCATGACCCGAGCTGAAGACAGATACTTAACCAACTGAGTCACCCAGATGCCCCTCAGTAATATCTAATTTTTTAAGATAATATTATTCTCAAGATTCTTCTATACAATATTTTTTTCTCACCAGCTTTCTCCGTCTCTTATACCACTCTGACAAACAATCTCCAGTAAATCTTTAGGATACCTTTATTGATCAAACTCTTATTTGTTTGGTCTTTTCTCTGTGTGAGGTAAAAAGAATCCCCCTTTCATCCTATGATGAATTGATAAATAAGAGTCATATCAGAGCCTTCAGGGCCCTGAAGCCAAGCTTGGGACATGGCCTGGCTGGTTCCACCTCTCCCCTCACTCAGCTTTGCCCCCTGTCTTTGCTTCACTTCTTTGGATGGGGACACAAATGGCCTGTCACCTCACTGGGCTGACACATAATAGACACTATGATCTATAACTAGTATTATTCTTATTTTTATTACCAGTCACTGGACCTTTAAATCCTTAAGCATCTCTTTTCTATAAATTTCTGACTTTTATAGTCTCTTTTCTATAACTTTCTGACTTTTATAATCTCAAAATCACTGATAATGGAGATGTATGACAGGTATAAATTATTTTCCCTCCTGAGATGTGCAAAAGTAAAGTGCGTTCCCTGCTGGGAAATGGTTTCTGAGTGGCCTGACCAAAAGCCTGGGGCAGGGAAGCTAGAATTATTGGTTCCTCCCAGTCATTCCCATGATTTCCAAGAAAAGCCATCCCCCACCAAGAATGGTTTTAACAGGGTTCACACCAGACTTCAGGTCAATTAAATGACCTTCAGCATGGAGAAGAAGCTAGCTTTTTCAATGGCAAGTAAGTCCCCCATTCAAAGTTCAAGAACATTCTCTTAAGGACTTATTACAGTTAGATGAGAAGCCACATGGTTTCTCTCCAGAAAAGTAATGATACTGGAAATGAGGAGGCTAGAATTAGAACATTTCACTCGTTCCAAAATCCCCTGACACTGGGCAATGGTTACTGAAGGTCGACACTTTCTGGGAAGCAAGAGTTCAAAGACAGATGACTAGATTGTTAATAAGGTGGAAGGAATCTTCCATTCATTCATTCATACATTCATAAGGGTAGCAGATTCTAATAGAAATACTCTGATTTTCCAATCATAAAATAATAGTCCAGATTGTAATCATGAACATGGATTAACCTGGAGAGCTCAGGCTTTTGGTTACTCACCCACTCCAGGAGGCCATCGGCAGCCCCTTTTGTATAAATTGTGCCCCTCCCCCAAAAGTTAATCACAGCATTTAGCACTTTGCATTTCAATTGCCCTATTTTCCCGTCTGTAGCCCTGACCAGGCAGCAAGCTCTGTGAACGCCACTTGGTTCATCATTGTGGCCCTAGCTCATGCTCAGTGCCTTTCAGATAGTAGTTGCTTAATAAATATTTGTCAAAAGGTTGAATGAAAGAGATCAGGAGTTCCATTCATGTATTCATTTATTCAATATCTAACAATACTTGGAAGGATCTTCATCTGAGAACTTTATAGAGAGAACAAAAATTATAAACTGAGAATAACTCATCTCACACAGGGGGATGGATACTGACTCTGCCAAGTCAGATGGGTCACACACAGACCAGTGAATGAGTAGATTCCAGGGCATGGTTGGTTGGAAATGAGAAGAGTGGACCCATGAGTAGACCAAAACTAACAAACAAACAAAAAACTACAAAGACTTGCAACAGAATTCCAAGACTGATTTTTAGCCACAGGCAGTCTGAGGGAATTCTCTCCTTCTGTTTTGGTCAAGAATCTCTCATTTTCTCTCTCTCTTTCTTTCATTTTCTTGGGATGTAACTTCCTCCATCAGATGATTTCCACCTCCATCCCCTGTAAATCTACCCATCTCCCATAAATCTGTCTACATCTGCCCCCCATGTTGTATCTTCAACCTTTTCCTCTATATTTACTATGTTTTCATAAATGTGGTCAAGATTCTCTTTTCTTAAGTCTAACCCCCCCTCTTGATTCTGTACCCCTACAGAGTTCATTCCTCATCTCTCTCCTTCCCTTCACACTCAAGGTTCCTATAACAGTGTGGTCACCCACAGCCTCCGCTTCTTTGCCTTTAGTGCCTTCTCAAACACTAAATCTTGGAAACTCCTCTTACCTATGTTACTTGTTAAAACCAATAAATAAAACCCTATCCATCTTTTTCCTGACCTCTGCAGCTTTTGCCGCCATTGAGTAAACCATCTTAAAGTTCTTCCCTTCTGGGATTCAATGATGTTATTCTCAAAAAGACTTATTCCCACTCTTTAGACCCAACCTTCAAGGTCCCAATCTTTGACTGTTGAGCCTCTCAGGTTCTTCCTTCCACTGTGATCTCTTCTTCCTTCAAACACTACTCCTAGCTGGACTCATTCAAATCTGTGTCTTTAAAGACCATCCACATGCTTGTACCTCCAAAAACCCTTCTCTCCCACCGAGCGTCTTGACCTCTTTCTCTAAGAACCAGACCTATGTGTGGAGCTGCCTGCTGGACATCTTTATCCAGATATCCTAAAGGTAGTTCAAATTAAATTTTCAAAATTCAATTTTATTTGCTTAAAATCAAACTTGTCATCTTTCTTCACATCCCACTTCTCCTCTCCCTCCATCTTCTCCTCCCCAGGAAGATCACCTCCAATTTTTAGGCACTAAAACCAGAAACCTGGGTTCTAGTTCATCTGCTCCTTCATTGCTATTGTCACTGAGATCCATCCATTCTATTTCCTTAAAGTCTCTCTTAAAATCTTAATTTTCAGGGGCGCCTGGATCTCTCAGTTGTTTAAGCATCCAACTCTTGATTTCAGCTCAGATCATGATCTCAGGCTCATCAGATGGAGCCCGGCATGAGGCTCTGTGCTGGGCGTGGAGTCGGCTGAAGATTTTCTCTCTCCCCCTCCCTTTGCCTCTCCTCTCTCTTAAAAAAAAAAAAAATCTGAAATTCCATCCAATTTTCTCCAGCTGCGTATGGGCTGCATCAGTCCAACCAGCCATCCCTGCTTGCCTAGATGAACCTGGCCTTCAAGCTGCTTTTATCTCCAGTTTTGTATTTTCTTCTTAACCACCAAAGCGATCTTTATAGAAGACCAAACAGACCAGGGAAAGAATCCCTTCTCTCTTCCGCCCCACTTTACATAAAACCTTTCCTGGAATTTTCTGAAGCCCTCAGGGCAAGTCCATGTCCTCAGCTTCCCTTCTCTTTTCCTGAGCCTTTGCTTATACTGACCTCACAGCCCAGGGTACGATTTTCTCTCTCTTTCTATACTAAGCAAACTTCAACTCTTTTTTTTTTTTTTTTTTTTTTTTTTTTACTGTGGAGAAATATGCAATTCTTTTTTTTTTTTTTCAGCGTAACAGTATTCATTGTTTTTGCACCACACCCAACTCATTTTTTAAACGTAGCTCAGATGTTGCCTTTTCAGAGAAGTCTTCAGAGACTCTGAGCCTGAGTGACAGGCTGCCTATATGGTCTCCTGATTTAGGTCCCTGGGGGCCCTTCCCCCTATGGTGAGCTGCAACCAGTGAATGATTTGAAAGTTTTAGCCCCAGTTTCCCTAGCTTAACCCTTAGTATGTGTGAGGCATTTAATAATTATGTTGTATATGAGGGAATGATGGGTGGGTGGCAAGAAGGAAAGAAGGCTAGCTGGGTGAAGGAAATCACCTGTACCTTTTAATTTCACTCCACATTATATATCCATAATGCCCTCTAGTGACTGAGAACTTCTCTGTCGGTTTGGAGCCAGACATGTTCGAATGTCTATTGTGTGAAACGCCAGTGCTAGGCACGGAAGGGTCTTACAGTGCAGTGGATCAATGACATAGGCACCAAAGATTCACCCTACTCTGGATACCGCATGAAGCAAACAGCCAGCGGCATAGCAGGAATATAAAGAAACTAAAATTCCTCCACCAGGGTGAGCTAGATGAATTTCCTAGTCTCTCTGGCCTCCATTTTCTCATCTATCGAAACAGGGGTCGCAATAACCACTTCTCAGGGTTTGGAGGAGGATTAAAGAAGAAAATGTTCTTTCCAGTCATGTGCTAGTCTCCTTACAGAGTAGGACCTCAACAAGAGCTACCTTCCATCCTTTCCACCTGCTTGCTCACTCACGAATTTGCAACCTCCCCCCGGAAACTATTCAAGCAAATTGTGCTGAGGGAGAAGCAGCCCCATCCAGGCCTGGAGAGCAGGCACATCTTTAAAACCCTTGAGTTTAAAAAGTGGGTGACTCTCAGGGAGTTCACATGGTACCCAGGAAAGTGTTCCTGGACCCTAGAACCTAGAACCTGGACCCTGGACCCCATCTCCTCCATGGCAGTTGAGTTTGGTCTGTGTGTAGCTGAAGCATTTACCACTGTCCTCCATCTAACAGGATCAGAACGCCAGATTGCTTTCTGACAGCATCTGGAGATGACTGTGGCGTTCTTTTCTTCCAAAGCCTCTCCTTGCTGCTCACAAGCCACGGGACACAACCTTGTCTTTAGCGTGACATGTGAAGTCCTGGGGCCTAGGCCTTGTCTTCCTCTGCACCCATCTGTGCTCTCCTCCAAATACACAGAGCCCTCCCGTGAGCTGAACGTCTTATTCTCCAGCCCCTGTGGGCCTTCTTCATGCGGTTCCTTCTACTGAGAACACTCTGTCCCCAGTTTAGCACCCTGAAGTGATCTCCACTTTCTAAGAACCAGCTCAGGCGTCAGCTCCATTGAGCAGCTTCCCCATGTGTGGGCCAGCTGCCCCTCCCCAGGGCTCCCACAGCACTCAGACCCCTTGATTGCCACTTCCTGACTCGGACTCTGAGCTTAGCAAGAGCAGAACCAGGCCCTCTCCAATGCTCAAACTGCTAGCCCTCCCACAGCGCTGTCACTCATCAAGTGCTCCGCAAAGAGTATTGGGCTGAACTGCACGCTGAGGCTCCAGGGAGTCATGCGCTGAACTTCCTCTAATTGCTGGTACAGACATGTTTCCCCAGTTTGCATCTGAAGACCGGCCACCGGGTCTTCCCTGTCTACCTGAACCATCCTTTCAGTTAGCCTGTGCCCACTTTGAAGCGTTGTGTGCTGCGAAAGGCAGAGTCCAAGACAAAGGGTGTGGCTAGAGAAAGCAGAGCCAGAGCAAGAGCCCAAGTTAAAGTCAAGCTAGAATAAATGCATAGTCATAACTATTAGGCTGCGCACAGAATATTTTCCTTTAGCCATTTCTTCAGTACTTACCATGAGCCAGATATACTTTGTAGTTTGTTAACACATTTACTCATTTAATCTGTGCAACCACTAGATGAGACCAGTCTAATGGATAATGTTATCCCTATTTTATGCATGGGGGAAACTGAGGCACAGAGAGGTCAAATAACTTGCCCAAGTCCACAAGCCCAGAAATAAGTGAGGGGCACCTGGGTGGCTCAGTGGGTTAAGCCTCTGCCTTCAGCTCAGGTCATGATCCCAGGGTCCTGGAATCAAGCCCCACGTCAGGCTCTCTGCTCAGCGGGGAGCCTGCTTCCCCCTCTCTCTCTGCCTCTCTGCCTACTTGTGATCTCTCTCTGTGTCAAATAAAAAAATAAAATCTTAAATAAAAGAAATAAATTAAATAAATAAATAAATAAATAAAAGAAATAGGTGAGAAAGAGATTCTTTCTGAAGCAGGCAGAATCAAGAGCAGGAGGAGGAGCAGTGTCAGGGATGGGCAGGCAGCCAGCCTATTTCATTCACCTAGTCATTCATTCATTCAATAAAAATGTTAGACATTTATGCCTGGCTCTGCATCAGACTCTGGAATTACAGAGGTGAACAAACAGGTTCAGTCCCAGGCCTTACAGAGCTGAAAGTAGAAGATTTAGGAAAATAATCACACAACTAAGTAAATGAGTATACATTATGGAAAGTGCTAGAAGCAAAAAGCACATGACACCAGGAGACTAAATAGAAAGGAGTATCTAATAAATATTGGGGGTGAGGAAATGATGTTTCTGTTGAGGAACACCCTGTTGTCCCCGCCCAAAAGAATGGTTAACCAAATGAAAGAGAAAAGAGAAAGCTCTAGGCAGAGAAAGCAGCATATACCAAGGTCCTGGGGCAGCATGTACAAAGCTCTATACAAAGGTGATTGGGTGTTCAAGAAACTAGAAAAATAGCACTATGGCAGAGGGACAAGAAATGAGGCTGGTAAGGTAGGCATGGGCTAAATCACATGGGCATTTTGGAACAGAGCATGTGGAAAGGGAAATAATGGGATACTGGCAAGGGGAGTCAGAGGCAGGTCTTGAATGTCACACTTAAAAAGTGGTGCTTCATCTTCGATGGACAAAATGCCTAGGTATCTTGGAAGCCAAGACGGGGTCTTGGACCTGCCACCTTGGAGATTAAAAATAAAAATAACCAGAAGGGTGTATGTTTGGTGGGTTGGGTGTGAGGAGATTTAAAATATCAAAAAGGAGTGCAAAATTGCCAGCCGAATGATCTGAGCCTGGAATGAGTTCACCCCTTCCTGCCCTTGATATCTTCATCAACTCAGGCACTCTGCAAAATAATAAGCTATCATTTATCAGCATTCTGCAAGGTAGCATTACAATGGAGTCAGGGCAATAAATCAGGCACATATAATTTGAGCCCTGAAGTACAGTAATTCTTCTTTTAATGCAACATCTGGTATAGATAATACAATTTGCAGGGGGGAGAGGGCAATGAAGGCTCTGCAGGGCGCTCATTATTGTGCAAGTGTTGCTTGCAGCTTGATTTCCCTCCTATCCTTCCAGCAACATCAAGGACTTAAAAAGGACCTTTATTATTATCCCCTTGGCTGGCCAAAAGGGAAATCGAGTTAATTATAGACTTGTTTGCCGGTTATTAATTAAACCCCAGCTAAACATAAAAACACAAGGGAAGTGCCATTTCCCGCTCCACACTTCCAGCCTCTTGGAACTGAGCTGACGTTCCGCCTCTGCCGTCCACTCTGTGTCCTGTTTCCTCTGCGGATTTTCTCAGGAGGGTCCCGGGGCCTTTGCCCTGCTGCAAACAAAACCTTATTTTTAGCTGGGAAGGAACACAACATCGAAAGCTCCAAAATGGCAGGGTGACAATAGGAGGAAGCTTGCAGACACTGACTGGTTGTGACACTCAGGGCTCTGGGGATGGCCACACCCTCTTGTGTCCCCAGCCTCCCGGGTTCTCAGCCTCCCTAGTCTCCAGTGAGATGCCCCAGCTTGGCCTGCTCTAGCGGCACTGTAGTGACAGCTCCATATAGAGTAGGATAAGACTCATGGCCTCTGACCAGAGCTCCAAGCTTGCCCCCATGTCCCAGCTCCATGGCAATGAACAAGTTGCAGGAAGCCCCCCCAAAAAAGGAGGACCCCTCTTAGGTGTGTGTGAATCTCACAAGACAAGGCTCATTAAGCACTCAGTAGGCGCCCAGCACATGGTTGCTTATCCATATTAGATTCCTTCCCCTCGCTCTTCTAGGACGGCAACCTTCGTGTCTGTATCTCCCCCATAAATACCAAAAGCTAGAAGGAGCACACGTGACCTTGGTATGTCTCCAAGTCTTTTTAAGCTTCTATTTTCTCATCTCTAAGATGGGAGCAAGACCAGGGCCCATGAGGGAGGATTGCCAGGAGAATCAAATTAGACAGTGGGGGCCACCCATTGCCAGCCTCTGATCAGATGCTCAGTACATGTTAGAGACCGAATGATCTGAAAACAATTCTCAGAAGAATTAAAGAGAAGAATATCAACCCAGTTACAGTGGCATGGAAAAGAAGAAAGATATTAATCAAAGGGATCACACCAAAGTAGGCTCATTTCTTATTAGAGTTGAGATACTACATTACCAGATCTAGAACATTCCATTGATGTTGTACAAAGACATCCTAAGAGAGTTTGCCAGATTCCTTGTCAAAACCTAGCTAGACCATCAACCTCTTCTCAAAATCTTCTGGTGGGCATGTTCCCTGCTTATCCGTAGAGAGCTGTGGCCATCAATGTTGGATTTGCCTTACCTGCACTATTTTTTAGATGGGAAGAGCCAAGAACAGAGCCTTCTGACCACTAGTAATCTCCTTCACAACAAGATTCCTAAATGTGGCTGGTCTCGTGGATGAAAACAGAAAGCATTCCAGTGAAGTTTGCAGATGAAACAAAACTTGAGGGACTTGTTCATGTGACTTCCAGACCCTAATCACTAAGCTCTTCACACCCCCAACCCTGCTCCCACACTGCCCAGCCAAACTAGAGACTGTCGAGTCAGCATCAAAATTTGCTGACCCCACCCATTGGAGTGGGTGTGAACGGCCTGTCCTGGCATCGGCTTTGTAACTTGTGAACATGGATCTTCACTGGCATCATTTAGTTCCGTTCAAATATTTTATTTCTCTCATTTTCTGTTGTTTTAAGTGGATTGTTTCCACCCTCCACCCATCTCACAGCCGCAATCCTGAGACTTGGATTCACGTCCTATACTGCCGAGGAGATCCCCCTGATAAAGAAGCTGGAGATGTAATGGTAACAAGGCTGACAAGACCTCTGCAGGAGAAACTGATCGTGAACACGTAATTGCACAAATAATTTGTTTAATTGCCATTTCACTAAGCACCAGCCTCTAAAAGAGTGAGATAATAGAAGGACCAGAGCTAATGTCTTACTTGATCTCCTAAAACCTTTCTCATGACTAGTGCACAAACTGTTCTGCGCCTTTTGGAGGTGAAAGTGAAGCCAGAGAGCTCATGTGATAAACAGTATGCAGCTACTTTGAGGAAGGAGTGGGGGTGGGGAGGACAGGAGGGCAAAATATTTGTGAATTCTAAAGTACTACATACACAAAATGGTGAAGACAACTGTAATTCCTGTACTCTGGGATACCAACCTTGAGATGACATCAAAATTTTTTAAAATACCTGATATCAGAGTTTCCCTATTTCTTTCCTTTTTCTAGACTTCTGGGTGATGATGAGTAAGGTTGGGACATTGAAAGAGGATATCTCAATAGAGACATCTACTCTACATTCTATTACCCACCAAGTAAAGTTCTTTCGTATCAACTGCACTAACTTGGAAAAATCCCTCAACCTCTCAAACCATCTACCTAGTCTGCAAGAAATGGCTGATAACATTATCTACCCCACAGGATTCTGGTCGGCGGTGAATGAAACAACATATATACAGTCTGACACTTACTAAGTGCTTAGTAAATAGCAAGAATTTCCTTGCCTCCCCTTCCTTCCCTCCCCTTCCTTGCCCCCCGCCTTCTCTCTGGAGAAGTCTTCTCTGCCCAAGAAGATGAATCAGCATTCTAGGAGCCTGGCACAGGCTGCTGTCAGAGGCAGGCCTTTCCCTGCCAATATGTGGCTTTGGTCTTGTCTCCAAGAACTCAAATTTTAAAAAGAAATACAACTGGCAAGCCCTTCGCTACTAATTTCCCACTTGTTATTCATGCCTTATCAATGGCATGAAGGGCAGAGTGCTTCTGAGGGAAAGGATTTGAGTGGGAGGTGGGAGAAAGGGGAAGAGGGTGGTATGGGAAGTTTCCGTGGTTCTTATCTGCACCTCGGAGAACTTAGGAATAGTTTAATAAGAAAATACCTTCTCCCCTTTCTCTAAGAGTTGAGCAGCGATGCATTTACCATTCTCCTTAAACAGAAAAACTGGGGGAGGGCAGTGGAGATGGGGCTTAACTATGGAATTAGAAAGGCTTAAAGATCCAAAGTCTCTAGAATGGTTACCCGTCCCCTGACCTCCACATGCAAAACTGATGGCAGGATGTACTCTACGAGAGGCTTCATTTCCCCTGAGGAGTTGGCATGCTTCTGTGTGGTGACGAGGAAAACGTGTCCCAACACCTACCCCATGCCCAGCTTTTTGCTAGGTGCAGCTGGAGATGGGGTGAATAAGACAATGACAACCTTGCCCTTGAGGATCACAGGTGACCCTTTGCAGACCAGACTTAGCAGGTTGGAATGGGAAGGAAATCACAGAGCAAGAACTAAACCCACTCACTGGGAAGTCATGTTTATTATTAACCACTCACAATGTATTAAGTGCTGTCACACCATGGGTCTTCCCTCTTAATATATACTTGGCCCTGATAGTGATACAGGAAATTTTTAGATAAGAGAGAAATGTAACGTGTACTTGTATTGCATAGAAGACACTGGAACCCAGAGATCATAAGCAGCAGAGCTAGAATTCATATACAGATCTGACTCCAGTACCCATTCTTGTCTGGCTTGTGACACAGCCACCAAAGAGCATGAGAAAATAAGGCTGGAAACAAATAAAATTATTGTGGTAGGAAGATTTAATTCAAAATTCACAAGGATGAGGAAATTCATTATAGGAGCAAATAGCTCCTTATTTTTTCTTAAATTAGAACCTTATAAGTGAGTTGTCCCCATGTCCTCAAGAAAAGGTTAGAATATGGGCAGGATCCTCCACTGAAATAGTCAGAGAAGCATGTACTTGGTTTTAGAGAGACTTCTATCCAAATGATTAAATCAAATTTTGGCACATGAAAGGGAGAGGTTCACTTATTGGAAAATTTACTTAGGTGACACAGCTCATTTCCTGATGGAACCAGATTAATGGGACATTACTGAACCTAATGCCTCAAGAAGTAAATGACTCACCTCGCCTCCTGCTGGGCTGCCTGGAGCTTTCCATGTGTTTGGCCTTCTGCCCTTTCTGAAAACCCAAATACTGGGGTGGGAAGCTCAGCTGGAAAGGAGAAGGAAAAGCATCAATCCTTATTTCTTTACCTCCTGGTTCTTCATTAATTAGGTCTTAAACTAAGCAGCATCTGAATAGCCAAAAGAGATCCCCCTCCCACCAAGTTTAGGGCTCACACTAAGTTATTTGGAGCTTATTAGGAAGGACTAGGGTGCTCAACATGGCTAGATGGGCAGGGTCTTAGAGAGAACAAGATTAGAGGATGGTTGCAAGGAGGTCTGGGGGTGGATCCCTCAGCATGGGCACAGAGCATGAGGCTATGTGTGTCTACATAGATGTCCACACACACACAAAAAAGATGTTATCTCTAGCAAAGTAAAACTCAATAACCACATGGCCAAGATGTCCAATTCTGTGGTCTTTTCTCCGTCTCCCTGCCATGTGTTCACTGGGCTCATGAACAAGGTGGTCATGGTTGCAGGGAGGCAGCCTAACAGTGCTACAGCCAGACTGACTTTGGCCAGAGAAGTCTGTTATTGAACACATGAATGGATGTCCAGCCTATCAAATGTAGAGAACAAGACTGAGCCTCGGCTATGGTGTCACTTGCAGGAAGAGCACCTGGTCTGATCAAGTATTGGGCAATGATTTATCTTCACTGGAACAGACAACTATATATCTATAGATAGCTATAGATAATTAGCTATATTATATATATATATATATATATATACATATATATATATGTATATATATATATGGTTTTGATTTTTATTTTCTTGCCCACAATATTTCTAACAATATCTCTATCAGTAGACATAAAAATGCCTTATGTCCATCACAGAATCCCACATATTGCTTCCGACCAAGAAACTCATTGTCTAGAGAGGAAGGACAACAGACTCATGACCACGAGTCTCATCATGAACTTCACTACTCACAAGCAGGCCATCTATCACATAGAACAGTGCAGTGACCTATTAAAGACTCATTATGGGGATTGCCAGATGGCACTATTTGCTGGGTTGGAGGACTATGCCACAAGACACAGTGTATGTTCTGAACTAGCAATTCCTATTTGATGCCATCTTCCCATCACCGCACTCCGTAGGTGTAAAGACCAAATGGCGGAAGGAGCTTCTTTCACCATTAACTCTCACAACCTATTCACAAAAATTTTACTCCCATTCCTACAGATTGGGGCTCTGCTATCTCAGAGGTCTTAATTCCCAAGGAAGGAATGCTTCTACCAAGGGGACACAACAATGGGTCTTGGACTGGCGCTCAAGACTACCAAAAGTTGGGTTGGTGCTCTTGCAACATGACCTAGCAGGACTGGTGATAAAAGTTAGATGGAAGACCATAGAAACCCAGCACATTCAGATCTACTTCAGGTTTAGACCTTCCAGGAATGACTGCCAGGGCCATTCAGTCAGGTAAAGGACAAAACCAACTGAGCTACTGAAAGAGACACAGGGAACATGAATATAGCAGTGGAATAAGGAAGCTCTTACTTTTACTGTGCCCTGGCAATCTGTTCCAGAAATGAGGAAGGTTGTAAAGATGGAGGCCATCTTCAGTATCCCCAATTCCTCCCTAGCATCCAAACAAAATCTGGGTGATTTGAGCTGGCTGGCAAAAACTCAACGCAAGGAACACTGGGAAAGAGAAGGTCTTCCTTTTCAGCTTCTCTCATGGGAGTCGGAGCTGATGGAACCAGAGCAGAACACTACAGCCTTTCTCTGAGACACAGGTGTCTGGTGCAAGGAGACCCCAGAGTGCTCACTGGAAGGAAATTCTTGGTGCCACAGCAGCGGGTTCTGCAAATGTTCCATTCTTTTGAGACACAAGCAAACCCCTGCCTCATCCCTATTTAAGTCCAAAGCCAAAACGGTAATTTGTTTGTTTGTTTGTTTGTTTTTGCAGGAATAAGGAGTGATCCATGTGAGAATAAAATATACTACTGACCAAAGGGAAGGAGAAGAAAAAAGGAACTGAATTTGGTCACTGCAAAGATAAAACTGGGGTGTAAGCCACCCCCCTAGCTCCCTCCCCAAGAAGTCCTATTAATGTAGACAATGGCCCAGTTGTTCTCCCTGAAAGAAACTCTGCTGTCCCCAACCTGGGAGCTACTCACTGTCTTTTTCTATTTCTTTCCATGAAACACAATTTATTGGAAATACTGCTAGATCTCCCGGGGAGGCGAGGGGGGGAGGCTGGCAGTAAACTGAAACACCTAATTAACAGAGAGGACTGTTCCACTGCTGCTAGAGAACTTTCTGCAAGACTCCTGGCTCCTTGAAGAGAGGAGTTAGAGGAGGAGGATCCCCAGCACCTATCGCTGTGCACACCGAGCTGGCTGAGGTAGCCCCAGAGAGTGGGGATGAAGCATTCACTTGGAAGTCAGATGGCCTGGGGTTCAAATCCTACATTTGCCACTTTCTGGGACAAGTGGTAGAACCCCCCTGGGCCTGTAAAATGAGGGTGATGGTTGTCTCTCCTCAGGTGATTATGAAAGCCAGGTGAGTTCATCAAAGCACTTGGAAAAGGACAGCAGCTGTGTTAGCTATTATCAATAAGTGTTAGGTAAGTCAATGTTGCCTGGAGTCTGTGGCTGTTCCATGGGAGCTCCCTAGCCAGGCAGTTGCAAAGCCTGAGACACTTGCAGAATACCAGGCCAGCCCCTACCCCAACAAGAGGGCTTTCTCATAATCGTGTCCCTTTGCAGCCTCAGTCTGCTGAGGGCCCCAGAGTCCCCTGCCTCTGTGCTGGTGGACACGTACAGGCACGGTGTGGGGACCATGGGAAGAGGGTCCAGGGACAAGCAGCTGGGTCTGGACTCTTATGATCAGAAGAGGAGGTGCAAACAGTCTGGGCATGGAAAATAGGGACAGCTCTGGGGACATTAACTTACGTGTGTCCCCACCTCTGCATCCAGCCCTGACTGGAAGGGACGGCATGGCAGGAGGAATCGAGGCTCACATTGGGGCAACGAGTTTCCAATGAGTCTCCTTGAACTCTCCCCCCCGTGACTTTTTCAACTTTAATTTATCATTTTTCAAAACAATCTTAAGGGCTTGGCAACCAGCCTGCTTCTTTCTCCAGCCTCCCACCCCACCTGCCTCCTGCAGAAAACACAAAGTAAAGCATCTGGCAAAATGCTTCAAACATAGTAGGTGTTCAACATTGTCAGAAGGTTCCAGGACCCGTGGGCTGCTCCCTCTGGCTCCCCGTGGATTTATTGAACTTCCCAAAGTAGCTGCTCCCCCGAGGTTTACAAAGAATGCATTGTGCACCCCCATCCCTTCCTTCCTCCCCCTACCCCCGGGAAGTCCTTTCTGCAGCCAAGACAGCTGGGACTGGGGGCTCCAACTCGGTGCACTCGCTTGAGTGTGGGTGTGTGTGAGTGTCTTCCCACTGGGAAGTGGCATATGAAGTCCTACCCCGAAACCCCCAGGCCCAAATTGAAACAAGCTGGCTGTAATTGTGAGAGAGCCCCATGCACACCAGCTGGGCCCTGCTCGCAGCTTCAGAAAATGCTGTTTCATGTTTAGATGCAAATGACGATTTCCTCTCTTGAGCGTGCCCGGACTGTGTTCCAATCTGAGCAGGGAGCAGAGGGGAATAGAGGCTCTGGGAGAACGCTGGGCCAAGGCTGTCAGGATGAATTATGCTGCCCTGAAGCTTTCCCCCCAATTCAGAGAGCGGTCAGAGCTCCATGGGAGGTGCAGAGAACAGGAGAAGGGTGATGTTCCCAGAGTCTCCTCCCAGCTGCCCCGACCCCAGCCCACTGCCAACCCCTTGAGCACCTCCACAGTCTCTGAACTGGTTCTTCTACCTCCAGCATGCCCTCTCTGGTTGCTCCAAAATCCTGCTGCCAGAGCAATGCCATCATTCGTTCATTCATTCATTCATTCAAATATCCATTATTGACACTTACTCTTTTGTAGGCACAGAGGATGGAGCAGGAACCGCACAGAGGCGGGAACGAACCTGTCCTCAAAACTTTTTATGTGATCTTTCTCCTGCATAGCTCCTCCACCCTCAAAAGTCCTCAATGGCTCTCGCTGGCCAACTGAATGAAAACTAGTCTCCCTAATGCAGGCTAGGCTCTCTGGGCTCAGACCCTCCTGACCGGATAGTCTGGTCTCCAGTCTCCTTCACGAACTGTGATCCAGTCATCGACAAGCAGACAGGTCCCGCTCCAACACCAGCTCCTTGAAGCCTTCCAGGATTCCCCACAGGAAGGGACCCCTCCTTGCATCCTGTTCTCACAGCAACATCCCAGCAATTTACAGCCAGGGGAAATAGCAGAGATGATCCGAAAATCCACCTGTCCCTTTCACCTTCCCATCCCCTTAGGACCTCACTCTGTTGGACTAATTTATTCACACCGTGGTTTTCATGACTCGGGGTCCTGAATGTGGGCATTTAACTTAAATTTATCGAGGACCTAATATGTGCCGAGGCCTGTGCTACACACTTTCATCTATGTTACTCCTCCCATCCTGTGTGTTCTCCTACTGCCAGATGAGAGAAGCAAACTCCGAGAAGTGAAGTAATTTACCCAATGTCGCACAGTGGGGGGAGGTCAGGGATTCCCTTGCTCATCCAGCAGCCTTCCCCCCCGCCCACCACCACCTATAGCACACAGATCCTCTGAGACGCTGTGGTGGGGGAATGTATACTGGGGGTACAATATTATAGGAAAAGCACTGGGCATCTACCTGGGGTCTCCTTTTCACTTACTGGTAAGTAATTTAAATACTACTTGATGTCAAGAATATCTACATTAAAACAAACCCAGATGTTGCATATTATGGAGTGGAATTTTAAGATTGCATAAATTTGGAAGATGAAATGCAAGTCTTCAAGTCCATTTTACACCAGAGGGGGGCTCTTTGGGCTGTGCTCCAGGCCTCCAGTTGGCTCCCACTCAGCATCCTGTGCAATGGGAGGCCACTCAGATAGACAAGTTTTCTTTAATATTGTATTGTCCTGCTGAACCGTGTGACTCCTCCCCTCCTAAGAGCTGGGCATGGCCCGCTGCAGGTAACTGACTGACCTCTTAGGGTGAATGGTATGTGAAGCAATGAGTTGAATCTTCTCTCGTGGCATCTTTGGTTCTAGAGGGACCGTCCCTGTCCTGCCCTAAAGAAAAGCAGAATGATAGAATCTCAGCCATTGTGTCAAGACATCGGAGGCTTTTACACAGTGGGGGTGTGCAGAGGAGAGGATTCCATGGCCCTCAATGACTCGTTTCCACATAATTTAGACTTGATTCTTGCTGGTATTGACTAGGAGCAAGGCTGGGTTTCCTGAGAACAAATGAGTACTGGAAAACATGTGTTTTTGTTTTCGTCTTGTTGATGATCTGGCGAGAGCAAGTTGGATTTAAAATGTAGCACATGAGCCCCCCCACCATCCTCACCTCCCCACTATTCCTGTCTGCACCAGACTTGGCTGCTTAGCCACAAACCTCATTTCTTCCGAATTCCAGACTTCAGGATCCTTCTCAACACAGCACTCAGGAAGCTGCTACCAGTGGGTTGGAGCTGGCTCAAGAGTTAAGGTGTTTATTGGTTTTGGGTTTTGGGTTTTGTTTTTTGTTTTGTTTTTTGGGTTTTTGTTTTTGTTTTTGTTTTTTTGCCCTCCTTGATCTGCAGCGTGGTCATCAGATGGAGGGAACTGTTCTAGTTCTTCCTGGGTCCGTACAACAAATACTAAGTCCCTACTTTACACACGCACCCCCCTCAGACCTGCTTCTAGAGAGAACCCTGACCAGGCCCATCTCCTCTATAAAGCCCTTCTGTGGCTTCACATTCCCTGCAGAATAAGGTCCACATCCCTTCACCCAATATTTATGGTCCTCCATTGTCAGTCCCAGCAAGACTTCTAGGCTCCTCTATAGCATGTCTGCACAGTGAGTCTATGCTCCAGTCTCCGAACCACATTCCTACCTGACCATCTACTACCTCCACGCCTTTGCACACCTGCTCCCAGGGCCTGGGACAACTCGCTCCCTCCCTTGCCTACATCGCTCCCTCCCTTGGCTTTCAAACTTGTGCATACGTCCAAGGACTGGTTAAAACACAGACTGCTGGGTCCCAGACCCTGAGTTTGGATTCGGGGTGGGCTCCAAGAATTGGCATTTCTCACAATATCCCAGACAGGGGTGTTGCTACTAGACGAGGGACCACACTTTAATAGATACAGCTCTAGATAATTCTGGCCTATCTTCTAAGTTCAATGCAGGTTTCCCTTTTTCTTTCTTTCTTTTTTTTTAAGAGTTTTTTATCTATTTGAAACAGAAATAGATCACCAGTAGGGAGAGAGGCAGGCGTGGGGGGAGGTGGGAAGTAGGTTCCCTGCTGACCAGAGAGCCCAATTCGGGGCTCAATCCCAGGACCTTGAGATGATGACCTGAGCTGAAGGCAGAGGCTTAACCCTCTGAGCCACCCAGGTACCAGGTTTCCCTTTTTCCAGAAAGCCCACCTACAATGGCCCCTCCCGTGCTGTGTGAAGTTCCTCCTCCAGGCCCCCATGTCCCCTTTCTATTTCCTCGGTCCTGGTACCTAAAGGGTCACACAGAAATCCCCTATCAATTTGGTCATATTGCTTTTCAATGTTAAGTTCCTTAAGACTCCAGCACAACCGTGTCATTTTCATCTCCATGTCCCTAAGGCCGACTACCCTATAGAGGTTTGTTGATGGTTTTCTAATGAATACAAACCCTCCCATAAGCAGAGGTCAGATGGAACCACATTTCAAGGAAACACACTATGTGAGGAGGAGAAATATTGCTAGAGCTCCTTCCTCTCTCCCCTGGAGCACTGCCTCAATCTCCTCCCTCTGGTCTGAACACCTCCCTTCTCTCACCTACACAGACTCTGCTGTACTCTTGTGGAAATATTCCACGACCCCACGTGGTCATCAGGGAAAAGGCCAAATTCCTCACCCTCACTTTCAAAGAGTAGGGACCCAATATAATCTTCCATCCACATCCTCTAGCACACTAGGTTCTTAGTATCCCAAACTGCTTTATCCTTCCATACCATCTCTTCACAGAGAATGTCTTTAATCCTTGTCTTTCTGGAAAACTTTTGTATGTATTTCAAGGCCCAGATCAAATATCACTGTCTCCCTGAAGCCCTCCTTGATTACTCCAGGCTTAAGGACTTCTTCTCATAGCTTGTTTTACTTTCCTTATTGGAACACTCAGACAAGTAAACAATGCGTACTATTACCTGAATCTTGCTCTAGTAGCCTGCGTGTCCCTGAAGGACTATAGTTTACATCTATTTTTCTGACCCCTTGTATACAAGAGGTGCTCAATGACTATTTTATCAATCTGGCTTCCACCATGAGAAATATAAAAGCATACTTAAGTTTTATAGGTTCCAACCTTCTTCAGAATTGCTTTAGAATGTCTACCTCAAAGAGACCATTTCACTTGTATTTAAAACTAAAGCAAGTCTCCTTACAATCTGGGAAAAAAAAAAAAAATAGGTGTGTGTGTGTGTGTGTGTGTGTGTGTGTGCATGCGCATGTGCGCGTGCATGTGTATGTGTGTAGCCTCTGTCCAAAGCACAAGTCCAATGAGATCTCCTTTCCAGGGGGACCAAAATGCATTTACATAAACAATCGAAAGAGGAAAATCTTGTACAATCTACTTAACAAATAGGGTGGCCTCAGGGTTCTCCACAAACTTGGGTGAAGAGCAGAAATTCAAGAAGCCTTGGCAGCTCCCACTTTGTGCACAAATGCACATTCTCTAAAGAGAGTCGGAGGACAATGAGGGAGAAGACATGATAACACAGAGAAGCAGGGAGAGACAGAAGGACAATCAAAGTGACAAGAATAAGAAAACAGATCCAGTGAGATCTGAGGGAAGACAAAAACGGAGAAAGAGGTGAAGAGGAAGAGACAAAGAGGGAGAAAGGAAGGAAGAGAGGAAAGAAGGGAGAGAGGGAGGAAGAGTGGGAAAGAAGAAAAGCAAGAGAAGAGACATTCACACACACACACACACACACACACACCGAAAAAGATAAACCTGAGTACACACAGGACAAACGGGAAAGCAAAGGCACAGATTAAAGATGGACAGACAAAGGCCAACCATGTCCCTGAGCTGCTATGCTGTGACAACCAATTCCCAGCAGGTCTGATCAATGTTTCTAATGAATGTGGAATGCAGATGGAGAGGAAGAGACCCACAGATGGATGAGAGGGGAGAGCACCAAACTCCAACTTGATGTCGCTGTTTTCTCATCACATACTCTGTAAACAATGGAAAAACTCTATGTTAGCCAAGAGCACATATGAGTGTGAGACCTCCAGTTTTAGCAATGGTCTCCAAAACTTTAAGGGCTCATCAGGGACTCGATGCCTTCTAGACCACTAAGGACACGCCAACCCTGGGAAGAGTCTGGACGGATCATAAAAATCTCCTCTGAGGAAATAGTTTATTCCACCCTTGATTGACTCCATGGGACAGGAGAAAGCATACTGTGCAGGGCGTCTGGGCACCTGGCTTCTAGTCTAAGCCTTGTAGCTCCCCAGAACATCGGTGTGAACAGGCACCTGTCGATATATATTTGGTACTTGGCTTCTTTCACTCTACATTTCTTCCTTAACTCGACTTCTGAGATTTATCCATTTTGCTGCACATATCAATAATATGGGTTTGTTTTTACAGCTTACTAGTATTCCAACACATGGATATACTATAATTTGCTTATCCATTCACCTGCCAATAAACATTTGGATGGTTTCCAGTCTGATACTATTGTAAATAACAATACTGTGAACACTTTGTTCATATGTATGTATGTGTTCATTCCTCACGGATAAATGTCTAAGAGTAGAATAGCTGGGTTGCATGGTTAGTGTATGATTGACTTTTAGGAAATTGTCAAGCTGTACCAGTTTACATTCCCACAGGCAGTCTATAAGACTTCCAATTACGCCTTATTTCCCCCACTCCTAATATGGTCACTCTTTTTCATTGTAGCCTTCCAGTGAGTGTACAGTGGAATCATATTATAATCTTAATTTCTAACTTTCTACTGATTAATGATGTTGAATCAATTTTCATGTGGTTATTGGCCATTCATTTATTTTCATTAGTGCAGTGTCTGTTCAAATCTTTTGCCTGTTTTTCATCTTATTGTTGATTGCACAAGTTCTCTATATATTTTTGGTACTAGTCTTTATAAATATAACTATTATAAAGAGTTTCTTCTAGCCCGTGACTTCAGTTTTCATTTTCCTAATATTTTACTTTAAAGAATAGAAATATTTACCTTTGATGAAGCAAAATGTATCAATTACATTTTTCTATGATTTATGATTTTGTGTCCTGTCTAAGAAATTGGTCTTATTCTCAAGATCAACATTTTGGTTTTTTTTTTGTTTTGGTTTTTTTAAAGGTTTAGTTTTCACATTTACATGTATGGTCAGTTGCTAACAAGTTTTTGTATGTGATATGAGGTAAGAGTCATGGTTCTTATTTTTCCAAATGGATGTCTGGTTCTAGCACCATTTGTTGTATACACTATTTTTCCTCCATTGGGTTATCTTGGCACCTTGGTCAAAAAGCAATCAACACTTTACCTCTAGGTCTCTTTCTGGCCTTTACTATATTTCATTAATCCATATGTCTATCTTTACACCAATACCACCCTGTGTGGATTATTGTAGTTTTACAATAAATCTTGATATAAGGTTATGTAACTCCTTCAATTTGTTCTTTTTCAAAACTGCGTTGGCTATTTTATGTCCTTTGCATTTCCTAAATTTTAGTATCATCTTGTCAATTTCTACAAAAAGGCTTCTGGAATTTTTACTGGAATTTTGTTGCATCTATAGTTCAATTTGGGAGAAAATCAACACCTTAAAAATATTGAGTTTCTGATTTTTTTTGAAAGATTTTATTTATTTATTTGACAGAGAGAGATCACAAGTAGGCAGACAGGCAGAGAGAAAGAGAGGGAAGCAGGCTCCCTGCTGAGCAGAGAGCCCGATGCGGGGCTCGATCCCAGGACCCTGAGATCATGACCTGAGCTGAAGGCAGAGGCTCAACCCACTGAGCCACCCAGACGTCCCTAGAATTTCATTTTCTAATTGTTTTTACTCTATATGGAAGTATAATTGATTGGGGCATATTGAACTTGTATCAAATGACCTTGCTAAATTCATTTAGTTCTGGTAGCTTTTTGGTAGTTTTCTTGGAGATTTCTACATATATGATTATGTCATCTGCAAATAAAGACAATTTTGCTTCTTCCTTTCCCATATAAATAGCTTTTTACATCTTGCTTTATTGACTGTCCAGAACCTCTACTACAATATTGAATACAATTGATAAGAATAGACACAGTTGACTGGGGGGTGGGGGGAAGTATTCATTCTCAACATCAAGCATGAGGTCAGTTGTAGGTTTTATTTAAATGACCTCTATCAGTTTAGGAAAGTTCCTTATATTTCTAGTTTACAAAGGAATTGTATCATGAATCAGTGTTCAATATTGTCAAATGCTTTCTCTGTGTCTACTGAGATGATCATTTTGTTTTCTCCTTTATTCTGTTAATGTCATGTATTCCATTAACTGAATTTCAGATGTTAAACTAAACTTGCGTTCCTGTAATAAACACAAAATATTGTTGGACATGATTTGCCAATTTTTTTGTATCTATATTTTAGAGGAAAACTAATTTTAAATTTTCTTTTCTTGTAATAGCTATTACTGGTTTAGTATTAGGCTCATAAAATGGGTTGGAAAGTATTCCCTCTTCCTCTAAAAAGAATTTATGTAAAATTTGTATTATTTCCTTCTTAAATGTTTGGTACAATTCACCAAGGAAGCCATCTGGGCATTGAGATGTTTTGCTCCATGGGGACAATTATTTTTAACTTTTTATTTTGAGATAATTTTAGACTTACCGAACAATCGCAAAATATAGTCCAGAAAGTTCCCATGGATCCTTCCCCCAGCATCTCCTAAGATTAATATCTCACACAACCATGGCACAATTATCAAAAACTTTTTAAAAATAATGCTGTTAGTATCAGTTAGACTGCAGATCTTACTTGGACTCACTGGTATTATTCACTAATGTCCTTTTTACATTCCAAAATCTACTCTTGGCTGCCAAGTCCCATTTAACTGCCATGCCTCCTTAGTCTTTTCTGATCTGTCACGGATCCTCAGCCCTCCTTGCCTTTCATGAATCATGATGTTACGATTGTGATGTTTGTCTACCCCCAAAATCCCTGTGTTGAAACCCTAACGCCCAATGGGATGAATTATGAGGTGGGTCTTCTGGAAGGTAATTAGGTGGTGAGGGTGGGATCCTTGTGATGAGATTAGTGTCCACACACCAGAGATCTGGTTTCCTTTCTCTCCCCCCATGCAAGGATACACAGAGAAGACCATCTTTTGCAAACCAGGAAGCAGGTTTTCACCAGACATCAGATCTGCTGGGACAGTGATCTTGGACTTCCCCAGTCTCCAGAATAGTAAGGGTTGAATGTTTGCTGTTTCAGCCACCTGATCTATGGTAATTTATTATAGCAGTCTGAGCTGGTTAAGACAGATGACCTTGAGACCTTAGAAAGTACTAGCCCATTATTTTATAGAAATGCCCTCAGTTCCAGTTTGTGTAAGTTGTTTCATGAATAAATTAAAATTATGCCCTAAGGTAAGAATACCTCAGAAGTGAGGTGCCCTTCTTGGTACATCCTCCCAGGGAGTACATGATGTCAATATGCCTTATAGGAGATGTGAACCTTTATTTCTTGGCTGAGGTGGGGTCTTCCATGTTTCTCTACCATAAAGTTTCTATTTTTTCCTTTAAATTAATATTTATTTGGAGCATGATACTTTGAGACTCTAGCTCCTTAAACTTCTTAAGTCTAATAAAACTAATTTTAAACAATTCATGTAACCCATAAGTTATTACTCTCCTTACAAAATGTCTTTTTTTTTTCTTTTTCTGTTTTTAAGATTTTCTCTTTATCTCTGGATCACTGGATTTTAGCAAATTCAATTATAATGTCTTAGTTGAGGCACATCTGGGTGGTTCAGTGGGTTAAGCCTCTGCCTTCAGCTCAGGTCATGATCTCAGGGTCCTGGGATCGAGCCCTGCATTAGGCTCTCTGCTCAGCAGGGAGCCTGCTTCCCCCTCTCTGCCTGCCTCTCTGCCTGCTTGCAATCTCCATCTGCCAAATAAATAAATAAAATCTTTAAAAAAATAATAATGTCTTAGTGGAGTGTGCATGTGTCCTGCTTGGAGTCCATTGAGTTTCTTGAATCTATGAGCTTACATATTTTTAATCCTATCTGGAACACTTTTCAGGCATTATTTCTTCAAATATCCTTTGTGTTCTTTCCATATCCCTTTTCTGGGACTTCTATTATACTGGTAATCATAGCCTGTTTGTTTTATCTTGGGGGTCACTGAGGTTCTGTGTTCCCCTTTAAATATTTTTTTCTCTCTTTACCTTAGTTTGGATAGTGTTATAGACTGAATTTGTCCCCTTGAAATTTATATGGTGAAATCCATATAAATAAATATATAAATAAATAAATAATCCATATAAAATAATAAATAATAAATAAATAATCCATATAAATCCCCTCTTCAAGGGGGTAATGAAGGTTAAATGACATCCTAAGGTGAATCCCTAGTCCAATGAGACTGGTGTTCTTGTAAGAAGAGGAAGAAACCCCAGATATATTTGTGGGAACACAGAGAAGAAGGCATGTGAGGACACAATGAGAAAACAGCCATCTACAAGCCAGGAGAGGAGGTCTCACTTGAAACCAAGCCTGAAGGGACCTTGGACTTTAGCCTCCAGAACTGTGACAAAATAAACTTCCATCATTGAAGCTGCACATTTTGTGGTATTTTGTTACAGGGGCCCAAGTAAACCAATGCAGACAGTTGACTACTTTCAGAACGTTATCTTCTGTTAAAAAAAAGAAGAAGAAGAAGAAGAAGAAGAAGAAGAAGAAGAAGAAGAAGAAGAA